>NC_042512.1:18419534-18707792 GCF_900963305.1 Echeneis naucrates | reverse complement strand
ACACAGCTGACACACACACTGTGACACCACAGACTCTCCTCACAAACACACACAGCTGACACCACAGACTCTGTTCACCAACACACACGCACACACACACACAGTGACACCACATACTCTGCTCACAAACGCACACACACACTGACACCACAGACTCTGCTCACAAACGCACACACACACTGACACCACAGACTCTGCTCACAGACACACACACAGCTGACACCACAGACTCTGTTCACCAACACACACGCACACACACACACAGTGACACCACATACTCTGTTCACAAATACACACAGCTGACACACACACACACACTGTGACACCACATACTCTGCTCACAAACACACACACACTGACACCACAGACTCTGCTCACAAACACACACACACACACTGACACCACAGACTCTGTTCACAAACACACACACACACACACTGCTGACACCACAGACTCTGCTCACAAACGCACACAGCTGACACACACACTGTGACACCACATACTCTGCTCACAAACACACACACACAGTGACACCACATACTCTGCTCACAAACACACACACACACACACACACACACACAGTGACACCACAGACTCTGTTCACAAACACACACAGCTGACACACACACACAGTGACACCACATACTCTGCTCACAAACACACACACACACACACACACACACAGTGACACCACAGACTCTGTTCACAAACACACACAGCTGACACACACACACAGTGACACCACATACTCTGCTGACAAACACACACACACTGACACCACAGACTCTGTTCACAAACACACACACACACACACTGACACCACAGACTCTGTTCACAAACACACACACACACACTGACACCACAGACTCTGCTCACAAACACACACAGCTGACACACTGACACCACAGACTCTGCTCACAAACGCACACACTGACACCACATTCTCTGCTCACAAACAGACACAGCTGACACACACACAAACACACTGACACCACAGACTCTGCTCACAAACACACACCTGGACATGCACTTGCCTGTTCCTCTCACTCAATCTTGATCCTGCTTCACAACAAGGAGCCACCTCCTCCTTTTGCTTTGCTTCACTGCACGTTGCATTGATTGTCCTAAAACATCCTTTTCCAGCCAACCAAGAACCATCTGACGACCCTCAACACCTTCCACCAGCACATGGAGCCACTTCCCTGAAGACCACAGCAACAACCACGCAGCTCAGGGAACATCTTTCTGGGTCCTACAGCAGAACACTCACAGAACCAGTGGGGCCCCGTCATGCTGACTGACGGGGCCAGTTTCACAGGTCTGATAACACATGGTGGTGTAAATAAAAGCATCACACACCTCCGTGAGAAGCTGTACCTGCAGGGAACTGTGGACTAACTCCACCACCTGTTCAGTCAGGAAAGCCATGCTACAGCTGCCACCTGAGCTGGATCGCTTTAAGCACCCTTCACAGGACAGTAGCAGCAGCTGTCAGCACCAGGACATCCTGCCTTTGGAAAACACCACAGCACCCGTCACAAAAGGATGCGACTGATGACAGGCATGCTGAGCTCCTACATACTGCTGCTAAACACACATCAAGGCATGCTACATCACAACAAGCAGGAAAGATGGCAACTACAGACGCCAACAGACAACCAACTACAGCAGGGCACTAAGGTCACCAAACACCTGATTTACTCTCTCCACCTGGTGGCTGCTCAGAGGCCTGCACTCACTACACATCACTCCTTTTCCTAAGCTCCACAGCACCTCCTTTCACCTTATGTCGGGCTTCCTTCCTACATTTCACTAAACAGCCTCAGCCTTCAGCCCTTCATTGTCACTGAGGCCCAAACACCAGCTGGCTTTCATCACTGCTCCTTTTATCATCAGCTGTTGACCTGTTTATTTCACATCCATTCATGGTGGAATCAGCACAGACAATACCTTTTATTAACCAACTCCATGGATTCTGTTTTTAACTTTTCTGAAGGAACAGGGAAAAGACCAGTCTGATATCTTAGACTTTCATTCATTGATGTTTTATTCTACAGCAACAAATACATTTTAACACACTGGGATGACCAATACTGATTTTTGGGGGGTGTTCAGATATATCTCAAACATGGACAACCTGATTAACAGCCTGGATTGACCATCTCTTCCATCTTCCAGGAGCAGTCTCATCACCGTCACCTTTCCTGACACCATCTTGGTGTTCCTTTCCTTGGCCCAGCCTGAAACATGCATTTAAAAACACCAGCAGCTGTGGAGATCCTGATGAACAGGACGATGGTCAGCTGGGGGAAACTTTACACCAGGTCAGGTCCAGAACACCAAGATGCTGCCATGCCAGCTGGGGAGGGACAGAGCTCTTTGACACCTGCTGAAATTGTCTATTGATTTCAAACATTAACATGTTACTGAGCAGCTTCAGGTTGTCATGTTTGTGCTTAGATCAGCCAACTAGCCTTACCTTCCTCCCATGAACCCAGCAGCATCACTCATGGCCACCACAGCAGAGATCCCAGTCAGCTCGTCATTTCTCCTGTTTCACAGGAAACACAACATCTACATTAAACACTTAAACTACAGATCCATTCTGTCAAATACAGGAGCTGCTTTCATCTTTACTGCTCACTCATGTGCTTCAGACAGGACAATTTAGAAAAACACAGGAAACTTGTGCGACAAAAAATGGACCAGCCTCAGTGATCACCTTCCTAGCAACAAACTTTGACACTGCTCTATGTTCCCTACAGATAATATCCAACTAGGCCAGTGAGCGGTGATAGCTGTCATGTCTTTGGGGTCATCAGGTGGGAACCTCCTTTCACCGGTGTTTCGTCTAGTTAGGCCCACAACACCTCCAGAAGGCTAGACCGTGAACACTGGTGTCCCAGAGTCACCCCCCTAATGCCAGCCATCACCACTCCTCACACAAAGACAACTATTTCAAACAGCACGGCTATCACCTACTCTGACCTCTCACCAACTGCACCAGTGAAAGCGGGGTGGGGATACAGACCCTGGTTTGGGTAGGGGGCATGAAAGTATAGAGCGTGCAGGAAGTGGAGGCAATACAAGCTGCATTAGTAGATTCAGCAACTAAACTCACCTAAATGGTCTTATACTCAAACACTCCAACCCAGCTCACCTATACTAGCTGCATGGTGTCAAAGAGGCACAAACACAAAAGGAACTATCTCAAGCACCACTGTCAACTACTCTAACCTCTCACCAATTGCACCAGGGAAAGCGGGGTGGGGATACAGACCCTGGTTTGGGTAGGGGGCATGAAAGTATAGAGCGTGCAGGAAGTGGAGGCAATACAAGCTACACTAGCAGATTCAGCAACTAAACTCACCTGAACAGCCAAAGCTAACACTCCAACAAAGGCCAATTCTCCTAGGCTAACCACATGGTGTCGAAAAAGGCACAAACAGAACTATTTCAAGCAACACCACTGTCAACTACTCTAACCTCTCACCAATTGCACCAGTTAAAGCGGGGTGGGGATACAGACCCTGGTTCAGGTAAGGGGCATGAGTGTATAGAGGGTGCAGGAGGTGGAGGCAGTACAAGCATGAACCCAGCAGATTCAGCAACTAAACTCACCTGAACAGCCAAAGCCAACACTCCAACAAAGGCCAATTCTCCTAGGCTAACCACATGGTGTCGAAAAGGCACAAACAAAGAACTATTTCAAGCAACATCACTGTCAACTACTCTAACCTCTCACCAATTGCGGAGGCAGTACAAGCTACACTAGCAGATTCAGCGACTAACCTCATCTAAACAATCCTATATTCAAGTAAAATCAACACACCAACACAGGCCAACTCACCTGGACTAACCGCATGGTGGCAAAGAGGTTCAAACAGGCCACACCCCCACTTAAATACACTTCCCCTTCCTGGATTTCTTCCTCTGCTTCTCCCTAGAGTCTGTCTATCTTAAGAGCTCCCCTGCTGGGCCCCCAGCTACTATTACATCTTCTAACCCAAATCCACTGACTAGATCTTACTGCCTCATCTGACATTTCCTTCACTATTTTCCTCACCCTCTGGCCGCTTCCTCTTAAATCCCTCAACAAAGCAACAGCAGATCTTGCTACAAACCCTCTACATCCTACTTCTGCTGGACAAATCCTAACCTTCCATCCTCGCTGCTCAGCATCCTTACCTAAATCTGCATACCTGAGCTTTTTCCTTTCATATGCTTCAACTAACTCCTCCCAAGGCACAGTCAGCTCTATGAAATATACTTTCTACTCCTACACCACAAAACTATATCAGGCCTTAGCTTTGTGCAGGCTATTTCCTGGGGAACAACAAGCTTTCCTCCTAAATCTACCTGCATCTCCCAGTCACTAGCATCCTCTAAACTGCCTTGCTTCCTTATCTTATTAATTCTCCCTCCTTCCTGCACAAACTATTGCAACTCTTTGTCTTAGACCCTCCTAAAACTGCCTGCCTCCATATATCTTCAATGCCTGCCGCTTAACTTTTTAAAACCTGGTTATGTCACCACGTATGTCGGCCTTGTGAGAGACTAACCTTACAACCTGACAAGATGTGTTTTAAAGTTGCAGCACCTGAACATACCAGGTCTCCAATTATTTGGAGAGGTTAATATGAAGCTCTTCCCAGATGACTTTGGCCACCTCCAACATGGTGCTGCAGCAGGAACACACCACTCCAACTAAAACTGCATTCATACTCAATGTTCAAATTTGACCAACACTTAACTGGCACATGTCAGCCTTTTCTCTATCTTCCAGCACCAACCAACCTTTAAACACTATTTTAACAAAACTACACAACACCCAAATCAGACATTTGTCACCCAGCACCAACAAAGAACCTAAGGAACTAAATACTGTCTGACATCAACTCAGGCCTTCCACACAAACACCTCTTTAGTTCCTACCTGCCAATCTGAGGTCTGACCCTGAGAACCCACCACACCAGCTGAACTGGGTTTACAAAGACGAAGGGAGGAGACAGCAGTCAGCACACTTCAGAGGGGTCAGGTCTTTTACTTCATTGAATATTGGAGGGCATTAAATGTGGGGGGAGAAAGCTTGAAAATAACAGACATGAGCACTGAAGATTTCCCTAAGCAGGGCAATTCACTAATATTGACATTTTATGATTCAGTGCTGTGACAGATACTAAACTTGCTTTTATGCCCTCTCATAAACTCAGTCTAGCTGCCATCTCAGTCACAAGACACTGGCTTAAATCTTACATTTTAAGAGCAGCTTAATCAAGCGCATGTCCACATGAAGGCTTTTAAAAAAAAAAGATACATTGACAAGTGGAACCAAAGCCACGCTTAAGCTGTGCTTTCCCTCAACAACCCTTCTGTATTTGAAAGCTACATCATGAGAATTCTGCACTGTCCATCTTTAATCAAGAAAAGTGAAAAACTACTTGTAACACTCATTGCAACAAACTAAGCCCAGAGTCACAATACAACTATGATTTACAAATCCTCTGAAAGCCAACTCAAATACTAACTTGGTAATTAAACACAGGAGAACAAAGTTCAGTTTACCATTTTTATTGGATGGAATTTCACACGCATTAGGACAGATGCACTTACTACAGGCCTGTTTGGAGCAGAGATTGTCACACTTTGAAATACAAATTGATCAAAAGCTAGATTTAATTAAAAAAAATAAACTTACCATGAACTCAGTCAGCAGGAGAACCTTTCACTCATCCAGTGAGGGAAAAAAAAAAAAAAAAAAAAAAACTGGATCTACAAGGATGGAAGTGTTAGTAACAGACCATAATGAGCAACCAAGGGGACATGAAACAGGAGCTAACCAGAAACCCCACAGACAATCATGAGCCAAAACAAAATACCAACACAATGTCAACCAGAGAGGAAACAAGGCACAAGAGACACCTACAGACGGCCAACAACGAGACCCCTACAGACCACCGAAACAAACCTACAGACGGCCAACAACGAGACCCCTACAGACCACCGAAACAAACCTACAGACGGCCAACAACGAGACCCCTACAGACCACCGAAACAAACCTACAGACGGCCAACAACGAGACCCCTACAGACCACCGAAACAAACCTACAGACGGCCAACAACGAGACCCCTACAGACCACCGAAACAAACCTACAGACCAACAACAACGAGACCCCTACAGACCACCGAAACAAACCTACAGACTAACAACGAGACCCCTACAGACCACCGAAACAAACCTACAGACCAACAACGAGACCCCTACAGACCACCGAAACAAACCTACAGACGGCCAACAACGAGACCCCTACAGACCACCGAAACAAACCTCAAGACCGCCAAGACGCCTACAGACAACACAAGGCACTAACCCACAGCAACAACCCTGATGCTACAGACGGCCAACAACAAGCACCACACGAGACACCTACAGACAGCCAACAACAAGCACCACACGAGACACCTACAGACAGCCAACAACAAGCACCACACGAGACACCTACAGACAGCCAACAACAAGCACCACACGAGACACCTACAGACAGCCAACAACAAGCACCACACGAGACACCTACAGACAGCCAACAACAAGCACCACACGAGACACCTACAGACCACCGAAACACAACTACAGACAACACAAGGCACTAACCTGCAACAACCCTGATGCTACAGACAGCCAACAACAAGCACCACACAGACAAACACCTACAGACCACCAAAACACAACTTGAGGACAAAGTGACTGCCACAAAAACAACACAAGCTGCACTACATCACCAGAGGGGGAGTTAGCTGCTATCAGATTCAAACTTTGACAGTGAGATTTGATGCTTGTACCCACCTCAGCATGAACGGGAACAGTCCATGAACTGGACCCTGAAAGAGAACAGACAATCACCAGAGCAAAGTGTCAACAATATCCCCCCAAAATTAGACCCAACTACTCACCTAATTGACAGGAAACAGGCAGCCTGGACTTGAGGACAGCAGCACTGAAAGACATCACTGACAATACTGTTGTTTTTGTTGTTGTTACATGTTTTAACATTAGTGTTGCTCACCTCCAACTGTCACCTGCACCATGATGCCTGCAGATATATACAATTATTAAAACAAGTTTATCATTGTCAGACTTCATGCTTGTACACACCTCATCATGAAGGATTCCTCCAGGAGCTGGATCCTGAACAAGAACAATGAGTCAACAAGGCAACACCACATTTATTAAAAAAAAAAAAACCACACACACAACTCACCTGGCACAACACTGCATTGGAGTTCACCCACCTGCAACACAAACACCATCACTGATTATTGAGTGATCTTGATAACTTTGATTTACTGAAGAACATGTGCTCACCTCAGTCAGCCTGGACCCCTTCCATCTGCACCATTATGCCTGCAAATAAGACATGCTGCAATGCATGCAAAGACCAAACATCTTAAAAAACACATACTCACAACAGCTGACTTGAGTTCAACCATGGAGCTCTTTGATGCCTGAGAGAAAACAGATCATTGCCAATTTTAATGACTTAATCTGCAGTGACTTTAAATATTTGATGAGTAGTTACCGTTTGTGGCCTTGGTGGGGAGGCACTGCAGCAGTCATGAAGACCTCCCAGTGGAGCTGCAAATCAATCACTGAGGTCATTAAGATACTGAAAATTGTTCAACATGTTTTAATATAACTGCTTAGCTAAACTTACCTTTACATGCTGATCATCTGGATTCCATCTCACATACCTGGTTAAAGCAGAAAGATAAGACAGTGTTTCCCAAAAGCCGGAGACCACTAACCGCCAACCAGAGACCACTAACCGCCAACCGGAGACCACTAACCGCCAACCAGAGACCACTAACCGCCAACCAGAGACCACTAACCGCCAACCAGAGACCACTAACCGCCAACCAGAGACCACTAACCGCCAACCAGAGACCACTAACGCCAACCAGAGACCACTAACCGCCAACCAGAGACCACTAACCGCCAACCAGAGACCACTAACCGCCAACCAGAGACCACTAACCGCCAACCAGAGACCACTAACCGCCAACCAGAGACCACTAACCGCCAACCAGAGACCACTAACCGCCAACAGAGACCACTAACCGCCAACCAGAGACCACTAACCGCCAACCAGAGACCACTAACCGCCAACCAGAGACCACTAACCGCCAACCAGAGACCACAAACGCACAGAGACCACTAACCGCCAACCAGAGACCACTAACCGCCAACCAGAGACCACTAACCGCCAACCAGAGACCACTAACCGCCAACCAGAGACCACTAACCGCCAACCAGAGACCACTAACCGCCAACCAGAGACCACTAACCGCCAACCAGAGACCACTAACCGCCAACCAGAGACCACTAACCGCCAACCAGAGACCACTAACCGCCAACACATGGCCACCAACACCTAGAGCCATAGTTGAGTCAGACTCAACTTCACTACAGCTCACATTGTGCTCACACTCAGGCGCAGTTCATTGACACAATGTGGTGATACTTATCTTAAACAGCTGCTTCACATTTTCCAGTCCACTTCAACACCATCTTGGATTTTCTGGTTTTTGCAGCAGCTCTACTGCTTTCTCCACACAGACAGGCCTGAGAAAAGCAGAAAATATTTCCCCTTCCCCAAACACACATGCTAAGCTTAAATAAAACAGAACACAATGAACGTTTCAACACAGGACAGTCATGCTGAGTTGTCACCTTGTTTTGAAGCAGCCTTCAGTTTGGTGAATGAGTTCTGCATTGCTAGATCAGACACCATTAAAAACATGCGCCAGCAATCAAACGGCAGAAACTTCTGCCTCTTGCAAGGGCTCCCCCAGAGACTGAACGGCTCCCACAGCTCTCTCTTTTATATCTGCCCAGTAATGGCTCTAATTGACTCCAGGTGAGCTTCATTAGTCCACCACCTGGAGTCACCCCGCCCCAACCAACAAGACACACCACACCACCAACAAAGAAACACTGACCCGACCTGTTCCCAGGTCAATGCCTTTCAATGGAGGCAGGATTTTAATAAATATGTCTGAACTCAGCTCACACTTTTTCATTTCTTTTTTTTATTATTTTATCTTTTTTAAGAACCCCACGCTTGAACAAGCCTTCATGGCATTATTCATCTTATATTGCAATTATCAAAACACTCAGCATGCATTGGTGCAACATATGAATATCTGATTCTATGTGATGAATCTCACTTCAGATATTCTCAAGTAGGGCTGATAGTCCTAAAAAATTAAGTTGGACACGTTACATCCTAAAAGTGGACATCAGAGATAAAGATTTTCACTGAACTGAATAAATTCCCAGAAACACACGTTTCTGGTGATACTTCTCTGTTCAGGTGTGGAATGAGCATCAATGTAACTCCTATTTACTGCATCATCATCATCATCATCACACTCCTGCACATTTCATTTCTATCAAAACTACACTCCCAATGTTTATCAGAGCTTTCCCACCTCATCTTTGGCTAGAAATGAACAGAAAGTTTTCTCAAAGGGACACCAAAAGTACAAAGAACCTTGATAACCAGCAGAAGCACTGATTGGAGCTACAAAAGAAACCAGCAGTAGACTTGTGCCGGTCCCAAACCTAGAAATATTGGGTGAGGAGGGGTGTGGCAGGAAGGGCTTCTAAATAAATACAAGCAGCCCAATCAATCCTGCAGGTCACAGAGCTGACTTCCTGTGGTGACTCCAAACAGGGAAGAAAAATAATACAACAGAGACTTTCATCTAAACGTGCTCTGTATGTAAAGTGCCTCTGTGTCACCTCTTCATGAATTGGAGATACAACAATAAATCTGCTGTGCTTTGCTGAGGCACCTGAATGAAAAACGTCTTAATTCTTCCTTCACAGATTTATTCTGACTGTCATTTAGACTCTTCCAAACCTGTTTCTGGATCAGCATCAGCAGACCAGGTTGATGTCCATCATGGGCATCTACAAGGGAAAGATGATGTCATTAAATGAAGTCAGCAGTAGCCACACATCAGCCTTGAGCATTAAAACCACCATCTATCATGCACACAACTCTGCAGACAGACACAAAGAGTAATACCTCTGAGGCCCAATTAGACTTTCTCACAAAACAGAAAAACAAACTTACAGTATTTAATCTGAGAGGTTTTTCTCGTCAGTACAAAAGTGCTCTTGTTTTGATGCTAAGTAACACCTCGACCCCACTGAGATACTGAGCCAATCTGAGGTGTTAAACAACTGGAGTGATGCAACAATCACGACAACAAACACAACAGTTAACAGGTAAACATGTCAAAGTTTCCGTGGACTTGTCTCACCAGGAGGAAAACTGGAAAACAGTTGGTCTTCCTTCCTTCTCCCTTTGAGCAGCTGGGGGTCAGAGTCTAATCACCTCAAGAACTGCAGATAGATAGATACTTTATTTATCCTGAGAAAAACTCTACAGTCTGTTGCTCACATGTCACAAAACAAGTAAATGTGAGAGTAAATGAGACAAACACAGAAACACAAAGAAGATAAATAGTGGAAGGCAGTAAATAATACAAACAAGGACAAAAAGCACAGAAAAATTTGGCTTTCAGCTTTTAGGCTGCAGGTTCTGATTCAGCTGGCATGAAACCAAACATCTCTCAGTAGATCAATCTTCACACAACAGTGTTCATGTACCGCACAGTTCCAAACCACTCACCGATCAACACCACCCACACGTGTTCCTTTTTAAAATAAGTGAGCATTACAAACACAAACAGCGGGACAGGGCCTTCAAACTAAATTTGATCTTTCAAACCGTTGACTGGATTGTGATGAGTTGAAAGGTTGAGAGTTACAAAACAGGTTTACAGCTTTACACACACACACATACACACACACACACACACACACACTTAATGTATGTATATGTGCCAAGCCTTAATGAGGAGTTAGTGGTTAAAATGCAGATAATGATGTTGATGATCAGTTCCATGAAGTCTCTGGACATTTAGATGAAGGACAATGTGTGTCAGAGGACTATAAATTACCCAGTCAGGTAGGTGGGGGGCTCACTCACCTCTCTTCTTCATCTCATCCTGTGTTTGTTGATGTATGGCACAGGGGGCCTCCCCTCCTCTCTGCTTCCCCAGCCATAACTCCTCATGCAGGAGGCTGGTGCGGCCCATCCCCGACGCAGCTCTCCTCTACACCCTGCTGGCCTCCATCTCTCTGCTCACCGTGACCCTCAACCTGCTCGTCATCATCTCCATCTCCCACTTCAGGCAGCTCCACACCCCCACCAACGCCCTGCTGCTGTCCCTGGCTGTGTCCGACCTGGTGGTGGGCCTGCTGGGGATGCCCGTCGAGGGCCTGCGCTACATGGAGACCTGCTGGCTGCTGGGCAGGCTGATGTGCGCGCTGACTCCTTATATCTCTTATTGTCTGCTCTCAGCCTCTTTGGGGAGTATGGTGCTCATATCCGTAGACCGCTACCTGGCCATCTGTGACCCGCTCTTCTATTCGTCCAAGATCACCCTGAAGAGGGCCAGGGTTTTAATCTGTTCATGCTGGGCCTGCTCGGCTCTCTACAACGCCATCATCCTGATGGACCACCTTCAGCAGCCTGACAGGTTCAGCTCCTGTCATGGGGAGTGTGTGGTTGTCATCAGCCGTGTTTCGGGGACTGTTGACCTCCTGATCACTTTGGTCGGGCCCTGTACTGTCATGGTGGTTCTGTACTTCAGGGTGTTTGTGGTTGCTGTCTCTCAGGTACGTGCCATCCAGGCACAGACTGCTGCTGCCAACACTAGAGCAGCTCCCACTGCTAAAAAATCAGAGAGGAAGGCAGCCAGGACTCTGGGAATTGTGATAGTTGTGTTTCTGGTGTGTTTCTGTCCATATTACTTTCCTGCCCTCACAGGTGACAACACGTCAAACAGCTTGTCCTACTTTGTCGTTCTGTCCTGGATGATGTTGCTGAACTCTTGTGTGAATCCTCTGATTTATGCCATTTTCTACCCCTGGTTTAGAAAAGCTATACGGCTCATCTTAACACTGGAAATACTCCAGCCTCACTCCCAGGAGTTCACCATCTTTTAGACACAGCTGAAATATGCTCATGAAGCACATATGTGCAACACTTGGCTTTTACTACCTACATATACTATAAATAATCTTATCTACACACTGCTGTGAAGAATGAATAACAATATGACAATGACCACAAAGACTCTATTAACTATGTGCTGTCTACAGAACCAAATGCAGTGTGGATTCAGATTGGAGTGAGAATTTACTTTGATTGTATTTCCTCTGTGTCTGTGCTTTACAGTAGAATAATACAATACTTATGTATTTACCTGACTGTCAGAAACACCAAGTACAAACAAGAAGAAGAAAGTGAGAATGTTGAATAATTTCACAGCACAGCCTGAACAATTTCAACTTCATTTCATAAAACATAATAGAATTAAGTCAGTTCCCTTTCACAGGTATTATCAACACTTCATAAATTAAAAAATGGTAGTAAGTTGAGCCACAGTACCACAAACACCAACTGCTCTCTTTCTTTCTTTAAATCTTAATGCTGTCAAATGAAAACTACCTGCATATGTTTAAATTTAATATAGTAAGAAAACTGTGTTTGAAAGAAGTTTCTATATATATAAACAGATAAAAACAAGTCTAAATGTGGAAGGGGGCTTCAGTAGATACTTACATACATTTCTGTCTGTATTTTCTTTCGTAATTAGTCCTGCAGTTTTAATAATAACCTTCAATTCTATTGCTGTTAGTTTTGTTTTACATCTATTTTAAGTTGTTTTTTTTTTTTGGTTTATTTTTTACAGCTGTCATGTGAGGTAATAAAAATGATTAAAATGATTAATGATCTACCTTATCAGTCTGATCTTTATTTATCTCAGCATTTGAAAACACTGTTCTCTTAAATTAACAACCAAAGTTCATACAATATAAATCATTACATATATTTTAGGACTGTGCTTTACAGTGTAAATATTATTTATAACCGGATACCACGGTGTGTAGTGATTTTGATGATTATATTAATATCCTGACAAGTTGTTTAATTTTATAACAAAAAACAAACCTCGAACTGAAGTTTGACCTCACCGGCTGCAGTAGCGTCATCCGCCCCGTCAGGGGGCGCTGTAGTGCCGATGAGTAGCTTAGCCGTCAAAACCAGATAAACACGACATGGCCCTGAAATATCTATTTTTCCTGACAGTTTTTAAACTACAGTAAATATAAAAATACTCTCCGTTTGTGTCGGACATGTTGCGGACTCTATGTCTTTGAAGCACTCTCTGTCTGGCGCCGTTTTTGAGGTAAAAAGCCTCTTCTGGTGCTAACTGAAGCTAGCCGGCTAACCTGCTATCTTTAGCCGGGCATGCTAGGTGACGTTAGCCGGCTTTCACAAAAAATAAACAAAGCTGAACCGAAAATCGACACAAATAACACGTGCTAGGCTGAACATCAGATAAATATCACACAAGCAGCCATATCGCATACCTGACAGGACGTTTGATTCTGTAAAGGTGTCCCTGCATCATGTTTACCTCCGCTCAGGTGAGACTCTTGGAACAGGTAAACAGTCATTTCACACAGTGGTCCTGTCTGTGCCCCAGCAGCAGGCCAGATAGTCTTTTTGGGTGAATATACTGGAAAACAACCTGGGTAAGGAAGCAGAAGGAAATAAACATCATTGAAACCACTGCTGTGCTGTCTCCTTGAGTAGGAAGTGCTTCTATTGCATTTTAGAAGAATAATGACAGCAGTTAATGAGATGAACATGTCAGTGTATTAGTGGTTTAATGAGCTATCTCGAAGGCCAAACTAACTGACATTTTCTTGGTCTTTGCACGTCTAATGTGATGCTGCAGATTGATGGCAGACTTTATATGTGAATCTTAGATCCTTTTGAGGTACACTGGTAATAGTACTCTGCAAGACTTAAACACATGACAATCGTAGCAAAGTCAACATATCCATTCTGTTTCACACATCATTACTTTCCACTGCTGTCAGTGTGTGGATAAACTGATACTTTCTCTAAAATTTATAGTGAAGGAGATTTGTTTTTCAGCCAGCAGGTTGCGCCAGTCGTCTGCTAAAGGAGACTGATCCTTTGTTGTGTTGCTGGCTAGTGATGGTGTAGAAGATCCAGAATGTGCTGTGACTCAGCTTGCACTCACAATGTGTTCTGAATTGGGCAAACTCACACTGGACAAAGTGTTCAGGATAAGAAACATCCACCCTGCTTGGTGTGTGTCTGACTGCAGCCAGGTCATAAAAAGGCTTTTTAAACCTGCTGTCTCAGACCACTTATGCTTTTCAGGGAAAGGGACTCCCTGAACTCTCAACATCGTCCACTCCATCAACCAGGCATCAGCCAAGTGGGAAATCCGCTGCCTGCGTTATGAAATCAAAGATGTACAAGTTCCACCTTGGGTTAAAGAGTCAATGCAGTTGCAGGTCAGACACACAGTCTGATTCATTCTATTTCAAATTAGTTTTTGATCCAAACATGCAGCCACAATACTTGGCTACACAAACAAGGCCAACCCTAAAAAATTTATGCGAGCTCAGGGGGGAGCAGAGACACACTTAAATGCTGTTTTGTTTGCCGACTTTCCTTTTTTCTGTTTTTAAGACCATCAAAGACAGTTGCTACATACGAGACAGTTATGCTAATCGTTCCAACCAGCTACTGTGAGATTTTAGGATTAATTCTGTGTCCCTGTTGGAGAATTACCTGATCTTTGTTTTGTGTTTCCTGTGTAGGTGAAGGCTGACCACAGGAAAAGAGCCACAGCATTGGAGTCTGAGGGGACACAGGAAACCACCATCAACGTGGCAGAGGGTCGCAAGCAATCGCAAAATTCTAGCCTTAGAGGGAGAGAAGGCAGAGCAGATAAATAAAGCAACTGGTTAGTCCATTTCACTTTTGTCTTAAAGAAACAACTGTTTAACTTGGGATTTTTTTTTTCCTGAACCCAAATCTTGTGAGCATGTATGTAATTGAAGGTCTTGTCAAGTTAGGCCTTCATTACTCCAAATCCACAAAGCATTTAATTATGTGCCTTCAGCTTGTTACAACACTACATGAGCATCTCATGACCCAGACAAATCAGACATGGTCACAGACAACTTTAAGGCGTATTGAATAGAAGGGAATCAAGGACAATGTTACAAAATAGGATTTATGGCCTCTTAGGATATTATTCATTCAAGAACAAATCTACTTGTGTGATTAATTTACATGACTTTTCTGTTGTCTCGAGGTGAGGCCCAGGGTATGTTAGCCAAAGCTGGCCAAAGCAGAAGCTAAATCTGTGGCCATTCGTCTGCTGTCAGAGGCTCCGGCTGAACAGGCTTCACATCTTTTAGCCCCGGCTTGTTATAAAAGCTGAAAGCGTGAAGACCAGGATGGAAGAAGTCAGTGAAGAACTTCCAGTCCAGTCAACATCACCATTACCGTACTAAACTGTACCAAGAAAAAGAAACTTACTTTCACTCTGCTGAGTCTTACAAGCATACAGTGCAAAGGGCAATCTGTGGATAAACAGAGGTGATGCTGAGCAAGGGCAGCTGGGAAAGGAGAGAACCTGAAACACAAATCCTCTTAAGTATGTGCATTAAAGCTATGCTGTGAATCGTATCAGGCCCCGTGCTTTAAGAATGATGCATCTGGATCTTTTCAATAGCCTCATCACATTTGGTGCCTGTGAAATCATGTTTGCTCTGTAGGTCAGCCTGCTAATTCTATTTATTTGCTTTTTTATTGTTCTCACTCAGGAGACTTGTCGGCCTTTCAAAATGTCAAAGTTTTAAAAATCCCTTAACAATCTTGATTCTTCAGATGGGAGAGTATGAAGAATGAATTTATTTGTTGTGGATTTCCTGGGCTGGTCTCAGAAATAACAAAAAGGAATTTAAACTTGGTTGTAAATGTTAAAGTTTGTCCCTGTGTCTCAGTGAATACTGTGATGCTGCAACATTTTGATATTTCCAATGAAGAAACTACGATTACCATCTAACATCAGATATTTTGATGGACTTAGCGCTATCACCGCAGGCTTACTGACAGCATTGACAGGATAAAAGACTTGGTTTCCTAATGCAACCGTATAGTTTCCCTACCTTTGGGAATTCCGAGTTTAAGAAAATTGTATAATTAACCCAATGATGAAACACAAACCTTTTTATTATTTGGAAACTTGCAGAAAGAAACCACACAGTTTCATGTACATGAGTGTAGATTTTTAAGCCTCCTCATTAAGTTTATCACAAACACACACAGAAGTTTTGTCTATAAAATACTTTTATAGATAGAATGGAAAAAAAGGAAATCATTAAAACTCCTTTGAGTTCTTTAACCCTTCTCCAGCAAAAACTGCTTTTAAAAACCTCAAATCATTGAAGTGTTACTATTAAACTATCAAAGGTTTATTTTATATATATATAGAGAGAGAAACAACACTATATTATAGCTTTAATATTGAAGATTAGACAGAAAATGCCAAATAACTACAAATATTTTTAATGAAAAGGTGGATTCTTTCCTTTGGAATTGTAACCTTTATTTAATTTTAAGCGATTGCATTTGAATTGACGTCATGTCTGCGTCGGCTTCTAAAGGTTTTTGGTTTTTTGGCAGCCTTTGGGGAGAACTGTGGTCAATAAATACTGCATCAGAGAGCTCCCCCCCCCAGAAAAAAAACAAACAAACAAAAAAATTGTAAATGACTCTCAATTACAAGTGATTTGAAAAGGTTTGATAGAACATTAGACCTGGGAGGCCTTTATGCTTGTGTTGTGCCAAACAATTCTGCAAAACAGCACAAAGCCTGGCATTACATATGATTAAACCGTGTCCAATTCTTCGCTCCCAGCTCACATGATGAAATGGAGAAAGCAATGACTGGAATGTGGAATTTGGTTGCACGGATTTCGACACATAAAGCATACTGCAAGCACGCACTTGCCACTGTGAGTGTGCGTCTTTAATCCCCAAAAAGGCTGGCAGTGACTGGCCCAAAAATCGGATGTTTTCTCATTCGAGCTTTTCCCAGACACACCTCTCTCTCCCTCCTCCTTGTCATTGCTGGCCTCCTGCCTTCTCCACGTCTTCTCCCACCTGTCTTCCCCAAAATTTATCTTACAGTTGTCAGCAACGTCTTTTCCCTAGAAGAGGAAAAAAAAAAAGAAAAATCTATCATAATTTAGACAAAGATTTCAGCTTCTTACCCGTCCCTCCTCCTCTGTGACACACAGAAACACAAGCCTACAGCCTTGGGGCAGTATAGTTAAGGAGGTATGTAAAGTTTGTCTTTTTTAAGACCTTGAACTGACAAACCACAGGGAGAAAGACCAGGAGAAAGGGCAGGAGGGGGAGGGAAAAAGACAAAAGACGCAGCTCGAGGAAGTGTGAAGGGGAAAAGGCTTTTGGAGCTGCAGGTGTGAGACTATATTTCTCTATGTCCCCCCCGCCTTCTCACACACACAGACGAGTCTTGACATTGAAAGAAAGGATTGGGGGCAGCTGAAATAAAGCAGGAACCGCAAGAAAAAAAAAGACAGCTGAGGTAGCAGCAGCTCGTAAAAAGGCACTCACGGGCTGCAGTTCAGAAACTCGTACTATTGAACACACATTTTTGGAAATTTCATCAGCAGTTCCTGCCAGCCCGCTGAATTGCAAAACGCGGAGAAGGTAACAAATGCGTGAGAAAAGAAAGAGAGATAAGGAAAGGGGGAATAATGTGACTTGATACTGACAGTTGAGCTTTTTTTTGTTTCGGAATAAAGACTGCAGTAAAAATAGCCTCTCCAGTGAATTTAAGTCACATACAAAGATGGTGATGGCACGTGTTGGGAGAATGTGGATCAGTGCCAGGCTGCTGTGTGCTTCTGCAGACACTGTATAGCCTACAATTTACAGTGGAAAAAAAAGTGTGTGCGCCAGTACAATCAGCTATAAGACAAGAATCCTTTCTCAGATCCTTCACTCCACCCACAAGAGACAATCCCTCCATTCTTGTATTTTTTCCTCATTCACTCAGACAGGACATCTAAGAGCAAGGCGCGCATTTCTCGTCTCCTCTGCACAAAAACTTGATGCCAGAAGCTTTTTCTTTTCCCCCTTCTTTTTTCCGAAAAATCTCAATTTCAGAGCAGGATTTGGAGTAAGCTCTTCCACTTCTTACTCTCTCTCTCTCTTTGATCAGACAGCCTGACAGAAAAGTTGTGACAGATTTAGAAAGCGGTAAAAAAGAAAAAAGAAAAAGAGAGGGAGAGAGACTGAGAGGGAGAGTTTCGCCCTGAAGGTTTCTGAGAGAAACAGGAGACAGATAAAGAGGCAGCGATAATCAGAGAGGAGAGAGAGACAGAGAGAGTGAAAAGTACAGCCGCTGTGTGAGGAGAAAATATAGATAAAGAAAGCGAGGAGGTGCACCAGTCTGAAGGGCAAGGGGCAGGCTGAAGAAGAAGACCAAGGCTGGAGTGGAAAAGAAGATAAATGGGACAGTCAGCTAAGAAAAGGCTGAAGAAAACTTCAGGTTCAAGGCGAAGAAAGATATAAAGAGTGAAGAAACTTAAGGAACATCATATCACCAGCAAGAATGGACGTGCAGCAAGAGAAGAGGAAGTGCTTCCTCTGAAGAAGAAGGAAGAAGAAAAAGGAGCCGCGTTAGACGCTGTGAAGAGGAGACGATTTCCTCATCATGATTTATTCAGCTGATTTCCCATATTCAAAGAACCTGCGCCAGAAGAGCAACTTCGTCCCAGGATAGAATGAAGAGAGGAGCAAAGAGATACCTGCCAAGTCTGTGATACCCTCCTGTTCCTCTTTCTCCTCCTCTTCACCTCAGACCTCCACCTTCCGCTCATCACTTTGCATCCAGTTTTAAATTCACCACCTTCCTCCTCCTCTGTCCTTATATCTCCTCTCCTCTCCTCTCTTCTCCATCTCCTCACTATGTGGATACCAGCTTTGCTCCTATGGATGCTTAATATCAGCAATATGTGCTCAGGACAAGACTATACAGACAATTATCAAACTGGAGACGTTGGCACTAAGGTGAGACATTTCATTTCCATGTCATCCATAAAACTTTGAGCTTCATCTGAGTTTTACACATTTCTACAGCATCTGCATTTTATCATACGGGTGAAAATTGAAAAGAGAAAGTTGGATAAATACATAAATGGGTCACTGAACACCGTCCAATCTGACTGAACGCCAAAGAAGAGGATTTCTTTTGGAAGAATCTGCGATGGAAAAAACTTCCAAACCATTCCTCAAAAGTTTTTGAGTATTATAACTCTCTGCTCTTATTACATGCTTATATTTAGTCTTTTCATTGTTCAGAAAATCTAAATATCTGTAAGAAGCACAACTGAACCAGGAAAAGTCGAATTAACTGCAGAGGTGAAGATCTACAACATGGCATCATCAGCAAAGAAAAACAACAACAGTCAAAATCAGAGAACTGCAATTTAAAACAAGTGTAAACAAATAATTTAAAAAATTCAACAAAATCATCAGAAAGCTAATTCCAAAGTCTCAAATGCCTCAGAGAGAGGCTACCACAGCAGACTCAATAATTGTACTTTGAGCAGATCCCAAAGAATGACAGCTCCTTCCAGGGAGTTTGGAAGTTCAGACAGACATGGTTCGGATACAGCTGTATCCTATCAACAACCTTTGATTGGATAAATGTTTATTATCGTTATTAAGTTTAACTTGACTAACTGCCAAACATGGAAAAATTAGCAGCATGAATGCAATCAGCCTAAGTGTCTATTATTACTATCAATTACAGCGAGTGTCCTTCCAGAAAGTTTGGAAAGTCCTGGCTTTTTTAAAAATAACTGGTCTCCTTTAAGTTAGTGGAACATTCTAAGTGCTTCCTGCATGATTTTATTCTGTCAAATAGAAAATTATCTGCTCTGCTGCTCTCGGTTTCAACTTTACTGTAAATGCTGCTCATGAGTCAGCCAGGAAACTCTGAAGTATTGCTGTTGAATTTTAACCTCTGTCAAAGCATCTTGCAGCAGATGTCGTTTGTAGCAGTGAGACAAAATACTCAGAATGAATGATAGCATCAGTTTATGACTCCAAATACATATAGGAAGGTATTTTAAATCATGCTTCATGTTCTTTAAATTGATCATCAATTTTAATGGGGTGCACAGAAGGAAAAAAAAGGATAAAGCTGAAGCATAAGCTACAGACCGCGGGACAAATGCATGGGTGTGGGCATACACGTCTGATGAGTGCCAGCTGTATCTAATGATGGTCACACCCCATTGAACTGGACTAATGATGATCTGCCATGACCTCATAGTCCCACAGCGATGACCTCATGTCATGTGACCACTTAACAACACAAAGGAGAGGGAGGGAATGCGAACTAAATCTGGGAAGACCTTGAAAGAAAGAGAAGAGTCTATCCTCCAGAGTGTAATTACAACTCTCCATCAATATTATGTACAGATTCTACCAATTCTATTTGCTTGAAAGATTAATACCATCAAGGGGAGAGCGTTTTTTTTTTTTTAAACCAATCACTTTAAAAATCAATAAAAAAGAGCATGATTGTGAAATGTGCCCAATGGAATGGGTCAGGTCAATCATTTTAGTCCAGCTCAAAGCATCTCAACAGCTTTAGGAGGATTTGACATGAAATTCAGCACAGTTGTTCAGTGTTGACTTAACTGAGCTGCTGACTTTATTTCTGGCACCATCATGGGGTCCACTTTTGTGCTTTTGGGTAATTTATGTCTACAAGTATTAAATTGGTCCTGATATTAATCTCCCTCTCAGGGTTAGCTGTACTTCATATACTACTACCGTAGACATCAAATTGAACATTCAAACTGAATAAAGAATTTCCGATTTGATGAGCGCATGAAAACATCAAATTAGAAAGACAGCTGTGAGACACAGGCGGGAATGTGTATTAGACAGATAAGCTGGATGGAAACTAACTGGGAGGTCAGGAGAGAGTTGGGCAGAAACATAAATGGTGAGACTGATAACAAAATAGAGATCTGGTCTCTGTTAAGGTAATGCCAGCCGTGCCAGTTTGGGGAATGAAGCAATCACTCACAATCCCTGGAGGAGGAATGTCTGACACTCAAAACTCTCAGCTGATGTTCTTCCTTCACACAAGACACAGCAACCTCTATCAGCCAGCCTGACAAACAATTAACTTTTTGTCTTTAACGTATGATACCAGTGAGTAGTACAACAGAGCCACCTGTCAAGACGACTGAAAAATCATTATGGGGATGACTCACCACAGGAATGGTTTATGGCGATAACCTTTTCCACCTCATAAAGCCTTGTCATGCAAGAATCATAGTAATGTGGCTTTTTAATCTCAATAGTGTTGTTGGTCTATTGATGTTGGTCAGACCAGAGATTTACTAAAAGGATGCAGAAAAGTGTTGTGAGACTTGAAGCCCATGGGTCAGATTACAGCGTCTTGCTTAGAGGCCCTGCCAGAGCTGGGCAGGTATTTTCAAGTCTTATCACTTAGCCTGAGGTGAAGTTTTTTTGGGAAAAGAAAAAAAGAAAAAAAAAAGAAAACAAAACTTTAAAAAAAGGCTTTAAAAAAAAAAAAAAAAAAAGGTGCACAAACGTAGACTGACTCATGACAGAAACAGGCTTTGGAGAGTTGATGTGTATTTGAATACAACAATGAGTGCGTGTAGGTGAGGAGAGGACAGACACTCATAATAACCAACAGTAGCCAACAGTAACATGTTACAACACATTGGAAGCTTTGGTATTCACTGTTTATCCAACCCAGAGCAGCATGGTACAATTTGCTGTCTCTCATATATTTCCTACAGAAGCAGCAACTCAGAACACATCACCCTCATTTCTAAGACCATCCAAAAGTAAATGGGTCATTAAAATAAGATTTAACTGAGGAGGGCCTGTGTGTGGGGACTTTCTGCATTACCTGTGATTACTGTCTTCCAGGCTGCGGGGATGTCAGATGACCAGCACAGTTTGGAGGCGATAACCAATGTTGATCAGCTATTACAGCTTCTGTACCCTGAGTACAGCCTGCTTCAGCACTGCCTGAGGAAGAAATCATCCCCTTTCTCCTCATCGCCGTCTTTCCCCTCCACCTCAGCAGGCCCTTTGGTCCACTCCAATGATGATGATCTGTGGGGACACCCAAGGGAGGAGGCGCTTTACAAAGTGGACAAGACTTTGGAAGGTAAAAACTGAGATTTCAGTTTGATTTAGGTGAACTGCAGACCAGTGGTATCTACAATAGCACATTTAAATTTATAAATGGAGCAAAGCTCACATCAATCAAGCTCGTTTTAGATTTTTAACATTTTTGGAAGCGTTTTCTTACTATCTCACTTATTACAGTCTTTAACGAGCTAGAAAAGATTGCCAACACGCCTTAAAATCAGAGCCGTGGAGATAAAACAAGAGAAATCATACTTTTGAAGAACGTCAAGACAGATTCAGTTCACTGGAAACAGACAAAAGGCTGTGATAAATACAATAAATGGAGAAAATAAGGCTTGCTGGAAAAAAGCCTGGAGAAAAAGCAGGAAAAAGCTCCGTGATTTCCTTCCTACAATAACAGGTAAATTAAGATTAAAGCAGTTTCTCTATCACACGTCTTCAGTGATTCTGGAGGAGATCCAGAGGACCTCATGCCAACCCAGAGAGATGTGTGTTGAGGTTTCCAAAGAATATCCAGAATCCACCAGTCAATTCTACCTCCCTCGCTGCGTGGCACTTCATCGGTGCGGAGGATGCTGCACCAACGAGGCATTTTACTGCACCAATACAAGCTACTCGTTTGTAAACAAGACAGTAAGTGTTGGAGTCTCTCCTTTCTTTCTGTCTTCAATGTCTGAAAACTGTTTCACAACTGAATTATTGAGCAGTCTGCTCCACTTCTTCACTGTGTTGGTGTTTTCTGCTCATACACCTCGAGCTGCCTCAGGAAACAGGACAGAAACCAATTTACCCAGTTATGTAACAAGCCCAGATGCATTACACCCTAGTTCCCACTGCAATGGGACACCCTTTGGCTGCAACAGGACATCGAGACCCTACGACTCACATAGTCAGGCACTGTTGCGCAGTCTTACAACACTTACATCAATCAAAAACACCCCAGGGCAGAACTTTTGTTACGAAAGCAGCAAGCAGAATTAAAAAGACAAAGAATATAATAAAAGACACACACACCACTAATCAGTCATCCTTCTTCCCCGCCAGTTGATGGAACTGTCTCCACCAAGAATGGATCGCTCTGTCGTCATGGTAACATTCATCAACCACACTTCGTGCGAATGCCTCCCCAAGCGGCCGCTCCACTCCATCATAAGGCGAGCTGTGACAGATCACCTGTGAGTAAGAATGGAGGCTGACATGTGTTTGTGTGTGTGTTTATTTTCTGAGTCAGTGCTTCTGTATTCTTATATACATGATGTGTGTGTCTGTGTGTGTAGGTGTTCTCTTGAAGTCCCCTGCGCTGCAGGGTCATTTTGGGATCCTGTGAATTGTGTGTGTGTCTCAACAGATTCCATAAACTACTCTGAGAGAGAGACAGGTACGGTTGTTTACTTTGTGCTGTTGTATAATGAAGGGGTTATTAAAGTGATTAAAGAGAGAAGAAAGGAAATATATCTGTAACTCAGATAAACCAAATTATGTTTTTCTCCTCAACTTTACACTTGTTGATTTATAAAAATACTTTGGGCTGTTCATTTTTGGGGCAAAATCAAAGCAAACTGTGTTGAGCAGCCAGGCTGACTCTCCAACACTTCAAAACACAACAAACAAGCTTTGCCTTGTAAAACGCTTTAAAGTAATGAGAATTTCAACAAAACAAATGAATCACAGCAATAAATTGCAAGTACACGGGTCAAAGGTCGTGCTATGTCCAGAATAAAAGGGTGGTGGCCAGGGTTAGAAGCAAGGGATGTGTGAGCTCAGAATTCATCAGACTTGACTAATGCCTTGAGCGTAATACACTACAGTCAGTGTTTGGACATATAGTATGTTGACGCCGCAGCAGCGTGAAGATGGGTCACCTGGCGTGGAGCGAGCCGACACAATATGAGATGATTTCACTGACTGAAGTGGAAATCACATGCTGTTTAGTTTAGTTCAGCTTCAGTGAAAAACTGCACAACATTGACCACCAGCTCTCACATTGTGGAGCGCCTGAATACTGAAAATATGAAGCCAGATTGATTGTCCATTATATCTTGGTGCAACAGTTTTCTTTTAGTTTATTTTTTGTCTTTAACTTCCTTGTTGCTCATCCAAAATGGAAACCCCAGACCTTAGAAAACAACTGGAGTTTTTTTTTTGTGTTATGAGTCAGATTTCAGCCTTTCAAAAACTCCACAGCACCACAGCCAAATGATCATGATGGTAATGCCTTGGCGGCAAATGCAACAAAATGAAACAATTTCTGCTCGAGGGAATGTTTATTCAACTGCAATATGAGAAGCCAATGTGTCGTTGTGGTATTTCACTTGTACAATCATGCAGTGAACAACAGTGCCTGCCATCTCCACCTACTTTTTATTTATATAGCAGACTGTAAATAGATACCTATGGGAAAAGTATGACAGATCAAAAATGCAGGCTAATTTTGTATTTTGTCATTTTTATGTATGTGAAACAAAGCTGAGAGTCGAGAGACTAAAATAAGTTTTTACCTCCTCTCCACATGGCCTTCAGACGAGCTGGAATCAGGTCTGCTGGCTCTCTGCGGGCCCAACAGGGTTCTCCAGGACTCCAGCTGCGAGTGCGTCTGTCGAAATGGACTCACCGAGGACAGCTGCGATGTGGGCTGGAGGCTGGACCACAACACCTGTAAGGAGTTCAGTTATGGAAAATACATTCATATATATGGCTGTGTAACACAGAATTAAAGGATGAGAGTCTGCACTGCTGTCTGCACAAGCTGATTCGTCTCAGTCAGAAATTCTGGGAAGCTGTCAAGAGCTGACTCATTAATTGGGATGGGACGATTACAGTGAGAGAAATCATTGCAGTGTCACAATTATTATGGGTTTGATGGGACAATTATCAACTGTCAATCATGCCTAATGTTTCTATCAGTTTTTAACTATTAATTCAAGGTGCAGTATGACTAAGCCTCCACAGTTGGATAACTGCAAACTTTTACAACGCAGTTAATAGTAAAATCATTCATCGGTACCACCCCTACTCAATAACTCAGAGCAGATATGAGAGACTGCTTTTCCTGAAAAGTGGTTCACAGGGGTCCAAAAACACCAATTTTCTAAAGCTACCTTTAACCAGGTTTACTGTAAATACACCGCATTTATGAGAAAGGGGCTGTCAGTTCGAAAGCAGCTGAGTAAGATCAGGATAAATAAGCAGACAGAGGGAAGTTTATGCAACTATAAAACATGTAAAGACATGAACGCCAAATATTTGGCCCAACAATGAAGGAACTGGTGCACAGTGATACACTGGCTTCACTACGTAAAGTCTGCTTAGACTTTCCACCTGCTCTTCTCTCAGGTGAATGCCAGTGTGAAGGTCAAGGTGAGGGGAAGTGGTGCCCTGCTGGCCAGCGGTGGGATGAAGACCTGTGTGGCTGCGTGTGCGCTGCAGACTGCCCTGGGAATCAGCCCCTGAACCCCGACACCTGCCTGTGTGAGTGCAGAGAGAGTGCACAGTCGTGTCTGCGGCAGGGCAAGAGGTTCAACCCCAACACCTGCAGGTAGGCCTGCGAGGACGAGCCTGGTGTGTCCTGGAGCAAAACACTGAATTTCTCAGCTCTGCACTCTGACCTCCCTGTGGAGAGGGACTGGAGAAGAGAGAACGTTTCCTTGGGGGACAAAATTATCCCAAGTATCCAGACTCTGGCTCTCTGCCAGCTGGACCCTTAACTTTCAGAGCCCCCTCTGCTCGATGCCAAATAAGCCAATAAGCAATAACAAACATTTTTTTGTTGGTCTTCAACATGAATATCTTTCTTCAATGTAGGAAAACATAAATCAAGTACTTTCATAAAATGTTCATAAATTACATTTTCCAATTATAGCAGCTGGTATTGGATGATGAGAAAGAGGGAATGTCCTTTCTCTCTCTCTCTCTCTCTCTCTCTCTCTCACAATGTTGCTGGCTGCTCCACCTTTCTCTGTTTGGGTTGCATATTCCACATACACTAGTAGACCTTATTGTTTTTATGCAATCATTTACTTCTAAGTCTTAGTCAGATTTCCAGGACTGTCGTGAAAACATTCCAGCTAATTGGTCCCTCATTTCCTACATTTGGTGTTGCATAAAATTTCCCTGCTTGACACATCTAGTTCCACAAACCACTCAGTGACCTGTATGTTTCCATTTAATTGCATTACAACAGTTACCATAATTTGCGGCAGGAATCAAAAAACGCCCTCAGAATTCCTACTTAATGTTTTCAGAGGATGTTAAACACGTCATGTCGTCTGGTCTCTGGCCCCAACAAAGGTTGATTTCTTGGGTAGTGACTCAGATCAGCACCACAGGCAATTCTCCACTCTGCTGCTGGAGTCTTTTTTAAGATGCACCTCTGAATTCTGCACAGCTCAGGTTACCTGAACCAGAAGCTCGTACTGGGAAAACTGGCCCTGCGTGTTGCGCCTCGCACTGGGAGCTCTGCAAGAGACAGAGGAAAAGCATGAGAGCCCGAGAGACAGGCAGAAAGGAAGAGAAATCTCAATGGACACGTCAAACATTCCAAACTGGAAAGAGAGAAGCTCACTCGCTTTATGTCGTTCACACGTTTCCACATGGCCTTATATGGTAGCAGGACGCCGTAAACCTTTGTCCACGGCCTCAGTTGCGTGTGCATGGTTTCATGCATGTTGCGGTTCCCACAGCCAGCATGCAAAAGATCAACCTTCCTGTGAACCCGGAGGTCTGCAGAGAGACCGGGTGAACTCGATGACAGTGAGCAGAGCAGCCATGAGACAGGCAGGCGGACTCCGAGACAGATGGAGTGGCAGGCACAAAGACAAACACATATAGAGACAAAGTTTTGATATGACTGATTTCTAATCATGGCTTTACACGTATGGGAAAGGTCAGTGAAATACACACCAGTGACCCTAGATGGCAGTTTCTAAACTTTCTCAGCTGAGGAGGGCTGTAATAAATAACCCTTTACACAAACTGAACCCAATGATGGAGCTTTCCTGGGTTGTGAAGTGTGACCTACTTTTGTTTGTCCAACCTTTAAGCTCCAAATTCAACTGTCTTCAGTATTTAGTCTTGTCATAAAGGAAGAGATGATGTCTTGCAAAGGCAGCGTGCCTTTTATTTTTTTCCTTTTTGAGATAGTAAGTCCAGACATGAACTGAAGGTGTTCCATCGTTTTTGAGGTTTTTCAGTGTGTCCAATTAAAATAAAGCAAAATAAATGTTTACAAAGAGGTTAGCAATTGACTTGGTACTCTTATGCAACAGGTTTTTTTGTTTCCTATGAATAACCTAACACACAAGGCAGCTGCAGAAAGATGGGGCAGCATAGAATAGTGTGAATCCTTTCCATCATTCTATTCATTGTTTTGTCTATCTGTTGGTTTCACTCAACATCTGGTCACCGGGGGTGGGGGGGTACACACAGAAGACCATACACCTACTGTGACTTTGAAAAGGAGCGTTCCCAGAATTTTGGCCTCAACCCTCCCTCTTTCTTTCTTTCTCCCTCTCTCTCTGGAGAAAAACTGTCCCTTTCTCCCACACACAGAATCTTTTGATGCGCGCACAAACAAAACTTGGATCAGCGTTTATCCAAAAGGGATGTGAAGATCTGGCTTATCCATAGCATGCATGCCAAAAGAGTATAATCTCCTCTGTGTCTTCATTTCTATTTCTCCTGTTTCCTCCCTTCCTTTCCACAACCTCACCCGTTTCCTCTCAACTCATCTTTTTCACTCCCCTCTTTATCATTTCTCTGCTACTTTTCCGCCCTATTTTTGTCTTAATAGTGTTTAATTATATTCCCCCCGCCCCCTCCCCTCTTTCCAGTTGTTACAGGTTGCCCTGCAGAAAGCCCAGGCGTGTTTGCCCGGCTGGTTTTTACTACAGCCACCAAGTCTGCCAGTGCATTCCCAAATACATGAGGCCTAAATGGAGTTAAGTGATCACAGACAGGCATCGGAGCCGGTTGGCAGACACCACCATTTAATCCCCCTTCACCTGAGGCTTGAAACATTTTGGCCTGAAAACAAAGACGCTAGAAGCAGCTTGACAGGAAGGTCAGGAAGCTGCAACCACACTTGGATTACAACAAAACCACAAAGAGCATTGGACCTCAAATAAAACTGAATTCTACAAAAGAGGATGGGAGTGCTTCTCAGTGGGAAAAAAAGTTTCAAAACAACCAGCCAGTTCCAGTCTAACTAGTAAAAAGAGATATCTGACTCTCAGTGCCCACATACCGGCTGGAAAAGAAGTGATCGCAGCCTGAAAGTGCGATGCCAGCAGCAGGACGGATCAATTCGGCCCTGAGCGAAGCATTAATCTCTGCTGCAACTTGTTTGAGCAAGAACATCAACCACCGGGCTCCTGCAGCCTCACGGCTGTGCGAAATGGCAAGTGGAATAAGATAATGACAGACGAGATGCCATGTTTTCTCTTTTTTTCCCCCAGATTAAATAAGATGTAGGCAACTTCACACTTTGGCAGCAGTGAGTCACGAGATGGTCCAAAGGTTGAAGGATTTGTTTAGCAGAATTCATGTAATGTGATTACGCTGGGGCTTTATAATCCCCCTTTTAGTAGAGATGGGAATGGTGATAGTATCTTCTCATGGTCTGTTTCCAGCTCGACATTTGTAAATCTGTTGTTTCTATATTTGACAAGGATGTAATGTGTTCCTGCTCAGTTTTTGCATAAAAGTCTTTGCCAGTGCAATTTCCTTCATTTTATTGTGAGAGAGTCAAGGTTTAATGCCAGAGCCTGTTTAATTAAACACTTATTTAAACACTCCCAACAGTTATTATATCTTCCAGTTTCTACTTGTCTCTACTGCAGTGCTGCTCTGTGAAGATTTCCTTCATACTTGGTTGAATCCAGTCACAGTGGATGTTAAGATTCGGACACACATTCTTCTAATTTAACTTTCTATGTAATATATTTTGTAAATATTAAAATCTTTTCATATTTAAAATTGATATTTTGAAGATGCAATCATGTAGTTGTAAAATACAGTATTTAAGTCACAATCATAACTAAATATTGTTTTAGAATGAAACTATTTACATGTCTTTGTTCTTCTGTAATTTTAATTATTATGGAAACATTGCAACTATGTTTTTAATTGTCCATTTTCTCTGCCCTGCAAAAGATTCATTTTAACACGTCATTTAAGTCAAAACAGCTGAAAGATACACTGAATGTTAAGATGAAGATTAGCTGCAGCGTAGAAAGGATTGTCGTGTTTGTGCTATGTGGATGCGAAACAAGTCTTAAATTCATTAATCATACTATGATTAAATATTTAAGGTAGTTTTGAAGTGTTGATTAAATATCTTGTCAAATCCAGATGTTTGTGTCCCAGTTTTGTTCATTTGGAGTGTTATATTCACAGCACTGAGACACTCTTAATGATTATATATTATGTCAAGACCAAAACATGAAATGCTGCATTAACAGACTGTTGTTTCTGTTTGCTTACTTTGCTGCCTGTGAATTCAACTTTTTATTTGCAAGAAAGACTGAGTTCTTACTCGCTCTTAAAAGCCAGTCTTGCTTTAGTTAGTATTTTGTGTAAATTTTCTATCCATAATCTGGTGGCAGGTACGTATATTTCAGTGAAGAATGCCAACCACTGTGCATTTTATGAATAAAAACAGCCAAATCTATGTTTCAACACATTGTCATCTTCCAAGTTTCAAGATAAACGATGCATGCAATTAAAATATTTGGCATTTGCTGATATTTTGGCAAAACTACCTTCAGAAACCCCCAGCATGCCAATTCTCTGCCAACTACACAGTGAGAAATAAGTGTTAAGTAGGCCGTTTCAACTGACAACCCAGTGAAAAATAATCTCCACCCCTCAGCATGCACACGCACACACCTGTGAGCGGGAACTTGACTCTTCTTGTGGTCTCCCATTTCTTCTTCTCGCTCTCTCTCCATCTACCACCATAAACAATATTGACTCAGATGGAAAATGGTGATCAGCTTACTGTCTGGCCCCCATGACCGTCTGCGTTAGTACCTGGTTACAGTGACTAACGCTGAACAGTCACCCACTTCACATGAAGGTTCTCAGCAACCTGGAACATATTTAACCTGACAGTTATGGCACATCTGTTCTAAAAGCATCTCATTACCGTATGCCATTTTCCAGGTATTATGCTCACGTTGCTGCAGAATTACCCTGAAAAGTCCCTGAAGTTTCAGACACTGGGGGGAGGGAGGAGGGGGGGGCTGAGCCTGAGGGTACAGTTGGTGGGAATCCAGGTCGTCTGGGTGCAGCTGTGGCTTCAGCTCCTTTTCAGATCAGAAAACACTCATTAATAGTGAGTGCGAGAAAAATCACTGTAACATTTGTATATTTCATATACAACACTAAACACTAAAATACTGCACTTCCACTGATTGTATTGAGTTAACGGGAAGATTTCAGATTTCAACTCTTCAAACTGCACAACGAGAGAGAGGATGACAATTTTCTTGGCTGGACCAAAGCATGGAATGTTAAATTTGCTTCGCACACTTGGCAGTGAGCTGCTCGCCTTTGCTTGCAAATCATTATATTGATAGGTTGGCAAAGTGTAGCACAGGTTAGGATTTATTGAAAATTTTTTTTATTTTGGTACATGATTTAATGTTTTCTCTTCCTCTGAACCCGTTTGGTGCACCCTATCTGTTGCCAGTGTTCTGACACATTTTATTTCTGCTGTTGGATACAAGTGCCAATTTCCTCTGGAAAAAACAAAACAAAACCTTTTTTTTCCCCACTTGACGGTCAACAGAATAGATGCAATTTGAAATAAGTTTTATTTTTTTCTTCAAGAACAAAATATAAACTCCAATACCCCCTTATATAATAGGCCAACGAAACTCTTCAAATATTTACAAAAGATAGAAAATAAATCATAAATAAATATAACCTGCTTCTGCTCATGAAAGAATGGTGCGGCCTCGCAGTAACACTGTGGTAGTTTGACTGCCACATCTGTTTCTCTCTGAAAGAATCCTTAAAGACCACAATCACCCTAAAAGACAATTCACAACGTTGCTATGGTCTTGGACGATTCAGTCAAGATAGAAATGAAGGATCGATATTCAAGAGAGAAAGTATCAAAGGGAATATCAGCTGCTCCACTGATGGGAAATAATAGATAGAAAGAACATGATCAGGGACAGAATCCAGCTAAATATTTGTGGGATACTGGCAAATATGATTGGTAGTCATTATTGTTTAAGGAAATACAGCTTGATGGATGCAACAGGAAATTAAAGCATTCCTTGAGCCTGTACATTTAAAAATCTGTCTGTAAGGAAATAAGCAAACAATATCATCTTATATTCCATTATAGGAGAGCATTAATCACGAAGCGCTCTATTGGTGCATACTGACCCCTACTGGTTAGTTATAATGAGGTGAAGTTGCACAGAGCTAAAAATCAACCCAACAGGGAACTCTGTATTAGAAACACAATTAGTATTTAAACAAGAATTAGACAAAAACTTCCCAAAGAAAATTTCATACAGCAATCGTACAACTTTCAGAGATTTGATGGTCTATATCATGTTTGTAACCATAGGATGCTAAAAATTGCAAGTTTTATTGTACAAATCCCGTCATTTTGGGGAGTTGAAGCAAAAAAAAAAAAAAAAAAAAAAGATTAAATATAATGTCTTATGAGAAGAGTGCAAAAAGCAAACAATGTCGTTTTATGGCTTACTGATGTGAAAAACATGTATCCTAGTGATAGCAGGAGCAGCCTGGTCATCAAGCGTCAGGGTTGTGTTTTTTGTTTGTTTTTTTTTTTTTGTTTTGTTTTTTTTCACAGCTTTCAAGAGTCTAGTCTTCAAGCCACAATGCTCAAGCTCCATACCAGGATGCAGCGGTTCAAGAGCAGGCACTTCAGTACGAGCTGTTCTGCTAACAGTCTGACTGGGATTCAGTTTAGTAGTCTTTTCACTGACTGGCTATTGGATGCGTCCCGGGCCGCTCCCCCAGCTTACAGGCATACGCTGCGGCAAAATGTCAGAAGACCTTTTCAGTTGTGCCCGGATAACTCCTGATGCACGATTCTTTGCCCAAGAGGACGATCAATTCCTTCATAGCGCAATTATCTGTGAGGTACGGTCCATTCAGGGGCCTCACGCAGGTCCACAGTCTATTAAGCATCTTGTTCTGGCTTAAATAGAGCTCAACTGTTGCCTGAAATGAAAAAAACAAAACAAAACACACACACAAAGACAAGAGAATAAAGACACAGCTACAGATGATTTAACTGGTTTCCTATGAGATAAGATGGACCTCATACTTCAGTGGACACAGGGATGAACAGCATGTTAGCAAAGGTCATTTGCGCTGTGGAAGCTTTTTGTCAAAATCCCTGACAGTATTTCACACCTCTTTCTAAGAAGGCGGGACTCGTCTTCCACTCAGATTCTCATACATGTTTCATGACATTCTCTATTTGGACAATTTCAGAAATGAGGCTCGAGACTCACCCTCGTCGTCAGAGTCAAACCCAAAGAGGTTTGAGCACTTCTGCAGTTGGATATGGCTCTGGAGATCCTCCGCACTGTGAAAAGTAGCAAAACAATTGGCACACCGTTGTCTCTGCAGAGTTGCTGTAGCTGAGGCCTGGCCAGCGGGGGGGCTTCTCTGATACAGCTGGAAAAGTGATATCTCCTTCCTCCGTTTTGGCATGGTGATGTACTTCTCATCAAGGTAAGCTGTCGGTGGGAGCCGCATGTAGGGTTTCTTACTATAACTGGCGAGGGCTTCCTTGCACACTGTGGATTTCACGTCTTCCTTGGATGCTTGGCCGTTGGTCATTACAGAGTTAGCAGAGCTGCTGACTGTAGATTGTGATGTTTCAGCCACAGGCTTTCCCTCCTCTGCTTCAGTTTTGGCCTGAGACGGTGGTTGGACTTCAGTTTTGGACTTTACAGATTCACCCTGATCTTTACATTTTTTCTTGACAATCTTCATGTCACCTTCTTGGCGAGAATCCTTGCGCTTCTTATTTACTTTGTTGGGGTCGGGTTTTTTCTGATCATTTGATGACTTTGATCTTTTATCTTTTTTGAAAGTCTGTGTTTTCCTTTCAGTAGCAGGAGTCTTTCCAGGCGTGGGGAGTCCGGAACTGTTGAGCGTTACATCTGAGACTTCTGCTTCTTTTCCCTCCTCATCAGAGGTCCTCTTTGCCAGAGCTGCAGCTGTTTTGGTGTCATCTGGTTGATGGACAATGGCTTTTGGCTTGGCAGTCTTTTTCACACCAGTTGTTTTGCTGAGGTCATTCGACAGCCGCTTTTCCTTGACTATCTTTTTGTCTCCATCTTTTTGCTTCTTAATTGTCTTGCCTGAGTTGGAGGAGAAAGTTTTAGTAGTATTTTCTTGATGCGTCTCTTTCTTCCTGACATGTGATTTCTTTTTCTCTGTTGTTATCTTCTGTGTATTTTGGTCTGTGGTTGCCCCAGTTGAACTGTTGTGTTGAACTGCGGGCACAGTGTTACCGGTGCTGGTTTGTGTTGAGTCTGTGTTTTCTGTTTTTCCATCCTCTTCAGCAGAACTTTCAAATACAATTGCTGCTGCTTTGGCTTCAACCTGCGGGACAACAGAACCTGCCTCAGCAGACTGTTTTGAGTCAGACTCCGGGTCCATGATGGGCTGCTTCTTCCTCACGATCTTGGTGCTGACTTTGCTATTTTCAACCTTGTGCTTCTTTGACTTGCTGACGTCTGAGTCAGTTTTACTACCATGCTCCTGAGGAGAGGAGCACTTCTTTGCTTGGTGTACCTCCTGTGATGTCTCTACAGCGGTGGAGGTGCCTGATTGATTTAAACCATCCATCTCCTCAACTGTAGGGTGTGGAACGTCCTTTGCATCAACTTGATTTTTCTCCTCTGATTTCTTAGTCTCTGACTCATCAGCTGAAGTTTTTGTAGCTTTGATTTCATCTCCGTCTTCCTCTGTTGACCTGCTGCTCACATTTGAGGTATCTGCTGCTTTAGGTGGACTTGTAAGCTGAGGAGAGCTCTTCTGGTCCAACTGTAAACCAGGTTTATCTTTGCTACTTTCTGTGTTTTGACCGGCAGAAATATTTTCATCATGCACCGTTTTCTTTGATTTAGGAGGGCGCCCTCTCCTTTTCAGGCCTTTTGGATTCACCTTGACCTGCTTCTTAAACTTCTGCTTCACTTTGCTAGTATGTCTCAACAATGATGATGAGATGACTCTGTGGCTTTTGGGAGCTGCCAGGGCTGTATTAGTTACTTTTCTTAACGAATGCCTCACTCTCAGATTAGGAATGCTGCGCTCTGTGGAGCCGTCTTTGTTTGAGAGATTCTTGAAGATATTTGAAACCTTGGTCTGATTTTTCATTTTCAACAGAGATGTTTTGACATTGGAGAGAGGAGACCTCCTCAAATGTTTTCTTGATGAGGAGTTATGTGTCGTCTTCCTTAGTCTTAACTTACGAGCAGCCACAGTCTTATTTACAGCAGTAGCATCTTTTGGCTTATGATCCTGTTGTTTCTTCCCCACTGCTGTGCCATGTTTGTCCCCTGCCCGAATCTTTGCAATCTTGTCTGGTTTGGTGGATTTGGACCCGTAGTGCTCTCGTTCATGAAGGTTTAGGGCCCAGAGACAGATAAAAAGTTTAGGACAGCCGGGGAGGCAGCACATAGCCTGCAGTGGACTGTGCCTCCTGGTATGGCGTCTCATTTCCATTCCGGTTTTGAACCTTGCAGTGCAGCCCTGATGAAGGCAAGGATGACGAGGAGTGATTCTGTGTCTTTCAACGTGGTGCTGAAAATGTTCGAAACTCCACAGAACCCTCATACAAACAGCACATTTGCTGTTACCGACACGAAAAGCCAGCTCTAAAGGTTTGACCTCACCGCTGTGATCTTCAAGAGCATGATACAGGAGGGCCACTCGATTTTTTGACAAGTCCGTAAACCACGCACATCCATCCACAGGACAGCACACTTTCTCTTGTGACTCCACGTTTTTCTCCTCGACATTTTTCCCATGTTGTTTCTCGGCTGCATTCAGGGCCTGCAGCGATTCTGTCTCCTTCATTTTATCTTCAGCAGAACAGACAAACTCTATGTGTGGGTTTTCCATCACTTCAGGATTCTCTGATCCACTGCTCAGTCTTTCGTGGGAGATCTCCTGTGCTGTAGATGTCCGAGTGGCTTTCAAGTCCTTTTTATCTGTGTACAGCTCTTTCTTTCTGCCAATATGTCCATTTATCTTATGAACATGAGTTTTTCTAATTAGGCGCTTTGATGCATTTTGTTCCTTTTCTTGTAAAAACTGATCATCCACTGGCTTGTCATTCGACCTTAGCTTTCTGGATGCAGGTGTGCTTTCTGATTTAAAACAAACAGCCGATTTCTTTGATCCCCCACGAGTGCGACGTCCAGAGGACATATTTGTGGTCTTACCTTTGGCAGAGGTTTTAGGTGTGGAAACATCTTTGGTCTCTGATTCTTTAATCTTCTTCAGTTTCTCGATATGATCTGAAAGGTGCATCATGGCCAGCAGATCATCTTTGAACATGGTGCCACAGAACATGCACTCATCTTTGCGATAATGGAACATTGCATGTGCTACAACTCGACTTCCCTTAAAGACCTTGTTGCAGAAGGTACAACAATATTCTAGCTTCGACTCCTCTGATTCCGGTGCCGTTTCCATCTCCTCGCTGTTCTCGGGTGTTTCCGGAAGAAGACCCTGAGCTCCATCTCTCTCGCTCTTCAGTTGCACACAGGTGGCCATGGAGGCCTCCCGTTCTGGTGTAGAGCAGCTGGAGGTAGTCCGCATTTTCTGAGGTACTTTAGGTTTACTTCCAGCTGTTGACTCCTTGGAGGCTCCGCCATCTGGAGTTCTCAGTTTGTCATTCTCACAATCATGAGCAAGTGCCTCAGTTGGAAGTTCAGTAACCATCTCCGTTACTAATGTCAGAGCAGATATGTCATTTAAACTCTCCTGCTCTGTCGGTGAATGAGTAACCTGAGTATCCGATGCCTTACTTAGAGTGGCAATACTTCCCCTGGAGGTTGTGTCCTTTTCAGGTGTATGTCCTTTTGAACATTTAAGTAAATGTGCTGAAGAATCTGCAGTGCCTGCTTTTTCAGGGGTGACAGGAATATTGCCAGTTTCAGCCTGAGTGGAAAGTGACTTCAGTTCTTGTTCTGCATATACGAGAGCAACTTGGGAGTGAGAGGGCATTGGATCTGCAGCCACAGTGTTTAAACTGTTTATTGTGTTGGAGAGGGGAGAGATTTCATCACCAACTAACTTCTGATTGTTATCTGCAGTGGAAACCTCAACTGAAGCTGTGGTTTTGGAGAGGTCTTCTACAGGAAGAGCTTTAGAGGCCTTCTCTAGCCTCACATCACCCTGTGGCACTTTTGCTGCTGTTGGGGTTTGTGAGGCAATAGTGACTTTCATTTCAACAGCCGGTTCTTCGCAGAGCTCTCTTGGTAAAGCTACAGTCGGACCCTGTAGGACTTTATCAAACCTTGGCACCTCTGTAACTTCGGGAGTCACTTTAGTGTGTGACGTCTGTTCATGGAGCTCTCTTGATGAATTAATGGATTGTAAGCCTTTTCCTTTGCTCTGGGGATGAGAGACTTTATCCAACCCTGAGGATTTAGCCACTTTCAGTGTCTCTGGAGAAAGAGACTTTTCAGAGAGGTCTCTTGATGCAGAAGTCTTTCGTGAGACTTTTTCTATAACTGGGGATTCTGTAACTTCAGTCACTGTTGATATCTGAGAGGCAGTTCTACCTTTTATCTGAGGCTTTTCAGTGAGTTCTCCTGGTGGATCTTTAGGTGGGCTTCCATGCACAGAAGAGCGTGTGATTGTTGATACTGAGCCATGAACATGTGAGCCGTTGCCCTTTCCTTTTTGCCGCCGAACATAACAATGCAGCTGCTGCACAAACATTGCTGCATCTCGAGCTCTGAGAACAACCTCTTTGCGGTGTACAGTTTTCACAGGTTGTGATGAAACAGGAACTTTCACTGTGGGTTTGTAAAGAAGCACCTGAGGGAATCCTCTTTGTCTGTTGCAAGTGTCCTCAGTAAACGTACCCATCAGTTCATTGTCTGGTAAAGAGAGCTCCAGAATGACTTGTGGAGGGGTGTTTTGATTGAGAGAGTCCAAAGAGATCTCTCTTTGCTTGTCTTGTTCCCTTGCCTTTAAATGAGAGTTCACTGAGGGTTTATGTTTTGCATTATTTTTGAACTGTCCAGCTTCACACTTCTTCATGACAGGAGACTGATGTTCATGCTTCTGATGCTTCAACCCGTGTTTTTTCATCTTCAGAGGAGAGTTGTTCTCTTCCAGAGTTCCTGAGTCTTCTAAAAGCCACTTGGGTCTCCTAATCCGTCGTTTTGGTGGGTTCTTCTCTGAGAACCGCGTGGTGCGTCTTAGTTGTCCATACCCAACATTGTCCTGTATTCTGTCGAGCTGCCAAAATGAACGCCTCAAAGGTTCTGTAGATGTTTCCTTCAAAGGTCGTGTCCCATGGGTGCCCCTTTTCTTTCCATCAACACTTAGCCTGGTTTTACCTGAGCCCACCTTTAGTCTTTTGGATGCTGTGTCATTATCATCTTTATGGTGCCGTTTCTTTGCTGATTCCCCTTTTTTACAAACCGATGTGCTTGACCGGAAACCAAGCTCTTTGGTGAAGTAGCTGTTGATCCAGTTGTCCTCCATGATTTCTTCAAGAGCAGCACTAACAACCTTCTCACTCATCAACTTCAAACAATTGGTCCGCAATGCAATGAGGTTCCAAAACTCTGGGTCAAAATAGAGGTCCTTCTTTAAGATCTGAGGGGACACAAAAGAAAATGTTTGGAACAAAACATGGAAACCCTGAAAACAATGTCATGTATCAATTCTGCCATTATTTATGGTGGAGGAGCTCTACCTGAAGAGTTTCAAAGCGAACATGATTTCTGATGGGACTGTCTTCCACATGGTACTCCTGATCAGGATGCATATAAAGAAGGTACACCATCTTATAGGCCTCAACAGTGCGTTCGAGGAAGAAGACAAGAAGAGCACAAGCCCGGCAAACCTCCTGGTCATTAGGAAGCAGGCCAGCAATGGTTTTGTAGATTAGGGACTTGGTGACGACATCACAGGGAAGGCAAGACTCCAGGGCATTAGCACAAAGCTCCACGCAGAACTGGATACCATCTTCACCCAGCTAGCAAGTCACAAACAACCGATTTGATAAGACATCTTAATAATGCTCCATAAATATTTTAAACATCATCCATTATTTTTCTGGCTCACCTCTTGCAGTATGGCTCTGATGAATGGGAAGATTGAGTTGACGTTAGTGGCAGACAGCATCAGCTGATGACTCTCCTCAAGCAGAGTGTCTTTGGACGTATTTAACCGGCTGTGAAGTTTACTCCATATGAAGACAAGATCGCTGCAAAGATGAGTTAATTATTTCTCTGTCTGCTTCATAACAAGGCAGCTGCGCTTTTCTTAGAATTTAGGAACTGTTAAATGGGCCTCAGTCGATGTCATACAGTTAAATGATTTTAGAATTAGAATTTAGTTACCACAAATAGTGCATGTCTCCCCTTTGGAGCTGCTGCAACAGGAAGGCTCTGCTCAGGGCTAATAACAAGTCATCTTTTTCCTCATACTCCAAACTGCAGATAATGTGAACTGCATCTTTACCACTGAAAACATCCACCTGAAAAAGGCAGGAAGATGGAAGCGTAAGAGATCAAAGATGCGTTTCGAGAACATGGTCTAATTATGTGGTGTCCAGCCAATAATCAGAAAGTAAAAAAAATGTCAGCTCAACCCACCTCTTTACATAGGCGGTCGTGCTGTGAAGTTTTGCAAAGCCATGTGAGGTAGACCTGGAGGAAGAACAAGTGTTGTCCTGCTGTCGGATGCCGAGCACAACACTTAGCCAGAGCCATGGCCTCACTGACCTGCTTGCAGGATAGAAGGTAGCGGACTCGAAGCTCAAAGAACACTGGCAGCTCCGAGCTGATGAACCCATCCACTACAGAGAAGTCAGAGGAGGAATCTATTAAGGCCGCAAACATTAACAGCAATCCCAGGTAACAAGCAAAGAGAGCTGGACATTTAAGAGCACACACACACACACATACAGACAGGAAAAAGATCAGCTTATTTTCATATATGAAAGATTAGTTAATAACAATAATAATCGTATTTATGAGGTGAGATGAAAGTCTAAAAGAATGATGAAAGTGTATCACAGTTTGTCTCTCTTTCAGAATCCCCAAACACAAATACTGAAAATGTTGCCTACCTTCATTCTGAAGTAAGTTGGACTCACTGAGGATAGCCTGTAAGACTGAGCTGGCCCAAGGCCCACCAGCCTGAACCAAACGCTCCACCTGAAGTAAGTGCACATTCTGGTAACGTGCAAGGGCCAAATGACATTCCTGGAAGAGGTATAAAGGGCAAAAGTTGCATAATTTTAATGCTTGTAGCAGTACTTAAAGAAATGTTTCCTGCCATGCTGATATTAACACTCACTAGAAAGACGTTTCTAATATAGTTGCTTCTCACCTGGAATGTTACAACAAAGTTTTCCAGCAGCTCCTGATGGAAGTCATCCTGGTCAAAGAACAGCAGCAACTCAAAAACACTCCTGCGATGAGACCGGAAATAATTAGCTCCTATCAACAAGTCCATCTTTCCATCTTCATAATGATTTGTTACACACATTCACATATTTATACTGATCTGAAGATGCTGACTGTGAAAAATATGCTGCGGAATGTGGCGACTAGGGAAACCCTGAGGGATAGAGGATGAAGGACAGGGAGTTCGTGGATCGAGTAGGGTCCACAGCTGGCAGCATGCCAGGGGTTTTCCTGGCTCACAAATAGGTTTGTGCAAGCCAACACACACAAACAACTTCGCCACCAACAGTCCAGAAAATACCAGACCCCTTCAGAAGTCGTTGACAAATATGTCACGTACAGAAATATTTGTTTAGTTTCCTGTTTGCAGCTGGTTTCTCTGTGTAAAAAGAAACTGTGGGGTTTGTTTTATTTATACCTGTTTGTATTTTTAATACACTGCTAATTTGGCTTGTGCATTTTCCCGAGGGGAGGTGAGGTCCTTGTCAATTCTCTCATGGGCTTTAAAGTTAAATTTATTCTCAATCAGACCAATGTTACTGCAAAGCAAAATTAGACACAGCCATAGCATAAACCATAACATTATTAGATTAAACCAATTTACTCCATATGATGAAGAAATTAAAAAGGGAACTTGTTATACAAACATCTGGATATTTATTTTGTTCTTCAGTGAGAATCACTGAGACAAGAAATTTGGACAGTACTCCAACAAACTACGTCTGACATGCAAGTGGGTGTAATTGATTAGTTAGCTCTCTTTTAAGAGTCGCCACTATATATTCATCATGAAGAATGCAGCTGTTGTTATACTGCACTTCAGTCCTGACAGAGGATAATGCCCCTGATGGTACCATTGCAGATGAACCCTCTTTAAATGCCTCTGGAGGGATTCACACATGGTGGCATAATGGACTATTAGAAAGCTAAGGACTGTAGATGTGTCAGGTTCATGTTGTCCTGCTATCAGCTACCACTAATTCAGCCAGTTGTCTTTATGGGATATTCAAAGTTCATCACCTTCTCCTGCCTTCCAAACTGAAAAACTGTGATAAATACTTCTACTTGCTACTCCACTAACAGAAAAGAATTTTTATCAAACTTTATTGATTGTCACTAGCCTAATGATAATCCCTTTCACACCACTCAAGTTGAATTGGCTTGGAGGCCCATATACTCACAAGGCCAGGCGACTGAGTGTGTGGAGCACATGATCACAGTTTAACGTGAAGGAGCTGGAGGCTCGAGCAAAGTAGCAGAGAGCTATCTCAAGGATCCTGAGCTGAGGCAGTGGCACCTGCCTGCGAGACGCATACTGCTCCACTAGCTGCACAGAGAAAAAGCAAAACAAAGGTAAATGTAAAAAAAAAAAATACAACATTTCACAACTTGTGTCTTCAGTCCTGTTTGTGGTTGCATTTAATGTTTTAACTGCAATTCTGGAGAAGTTGGCAAAAGCATTTATGAGTCCTGGTGGCATTTTCAAAAACTGGTTGACTGATTGACAATTAGTCCATCTACATTAAAAGCATTTGACAGTGATTTTTATGTCATAATGAACATAACATCTCTGGCTTTTGCAGCATTGGTTAGACAAGAATTAAACAAGACATTTTAAGACTTTAGACAAAACAACTAGCATCTTAATTCTGTTTACTGAGCCATATTTTTGGTGTGTGTGCTTTAATCTAAAAACTCATTATAGAGTGAATGCATAGTAGGAAACAGCAAATTCTGCAATTTTCACCATAAATAAACTATTGTTTAACTGCATTATGACACGCAATGCAAATCAAGTGGCTGGCTGCTAACATATTTGACATTTAGTGCTGCTCCACACAATACCTCCAGTTAACCAGTCAGACCACTTAGTTGGCCTGATATGTGTAATGGAAATTCAGGATATCGTTCTTGTCCGTGACAGCAATTTAATCCTTGAATGTTGACTGTCTGCAGCGGGTTCTCTTCAGGACATTATCCAATTGGCATACAGAGTTTTAGTCATCATTCATAAGAGCATCACAACACAAGGTTGGCAGCTCATTTGATTCTAAACAGGCCGTCTGTCTTTATTGAATTACCCACAATAAGTGAGTATCTGTATTTACATAACAAGGAACACAATCTTATAGTTTGAACACAATGTCTGCAGCAAAATAGAGATTACCATTCACGAGAGATATTTCATAAACAGTGTTTCTACTCTTCTAACGTTACAATAACATTGCACAAACGTTTGAGTTGCATACAGAAGCCCCGTAATAGCCATTACTGTAGGAAAACAACTACAGCTCTGTGTTGCTGTAGTAAAGAGAGCTTGAAAATTCAGACTACTAAGACAGGGTCAGCCACATGATGTTTAGTAGTTACCTGCTAAATAAACGGATTGTCCTGCTGCTGAAAGGTACCAGAGAGGGTCTTCTGTTTGGTAAACAATCATCGTGCTAACTAAGCTAACTTGGAGACAAATTCTTGCCTAGCTAGCTCGAGCGAGCAGCCGAGTTAGCTTGCTAGCTTCACAGTAAACAACAACTGTCAAAACAATATTTATTTTCACACTCGGCGTTTTCGAGAGCAGCGAATTTATCTCACTATAAGTTATAGGACACGGCGAAAAAATGGTGTTACGATGAAATTATTGTGATTTCTTTAAAGGAGATGACGGATTAGCTCGATGCTAACGACGCTAGGCTGCTAGCTGGGGGAGGGGAGTTCGGCTAACGGCTATTATTTTCGCCTTCCGACGCCCGAAAACTTCCAGCGCCTTCGGCCGCTTACCTCGCAGAAGTCCGAGCAGAAAGCTTCACCGTCGTCCCGCAGCTCGTCTCCGGAGTACCGGCTCAACAGACTCTGTAACTGCGCCTCCAGACCGCCTAGCTCGAACGCACTGCCCTCCTCCGCCATACTGCCCGTCTGGCCCCGCTCGTAGCAGCTCCCTCACGGCGTACATCTCCCCGGTCAACGGCTCCCGTCGGCGGCGCTGATTGGCTACCGCTGCCGTCCGAGGGCGCGCTCCTTCATAACACCGGGGCAGCCGAGGCGTAAGTGGGGGTGGGTGGGCGGACACCGACTATAGCCGACTACAACACCCGCTTTCTCTCCCCGCCCGCGCCGACTTACAAGGAGAATATTGCATGCGCCACAAACCACATGGCAAACACAAACACGGCGTTAATGATGTTTGAGTTCAAGTACGGTTTCATAAACACGGAAAAATAATTTAATTTTCTTATGATTATTATTGAATAAATAACATTAGCCAATGAATAACCTACGGTTTAATTCTATTGACTTCCACGGCACACAGAATCATTTTTGTTTTGACAGGTGTGTGAACTTCTGCCGTCCGGATTCATCTATAATAATATTGACCTTAATTAGATGAAGACTTAAAATGTGGGACCTGAGGGCATTTTTTGCCCAACGTGGTTTAAAAAGATGATAATTAGAAGCCTGACAAACAAATGAATAACACAAAAGCATCAGAAAATACACCTGTCTGATCCACGTAATCCTCTTATGAGATTGAAGGAACACAGTTTAAATAAATGCAAAAATGTAGCATTAAAACTCAAATATATAAATGTTAATTTTTACTTATTTAACATTGCATACATAGTTGTGTGTACATAGCACTCTGATGTGATCAAAAATATCTCTTTGCCGTTCAGGAAGGGGGTGTAACGTGTACACAAGTATAGAAATAATTCAGTGTGTTTGCAATAGTCTCCTTACGATAGCCACAAATACAGTTCACACTTCAGACTTTTTTTTATTTTATTTAATCATACACATTCATGGAAGAAACAAGATGCAATATAAAACATTGCTCCTGGATGCAGCCCAGAAAAAGCAGTCAGTTTACAGTTAGATCACAGGCACTGCGCTGAAACAGAAGGGAGTAGCACTGATTATACTCCACACGTGTGTGTTTTTGTGTACATGTACACAAATGAAACACTGGCAAGAACATGAGTTCATATGCAGCGATTGTCTAGCTGTCAAATGTTGATAAATGAGGTGACGCTTACTTATTTAATATATTCTTTGAAAAGATTGGTACACAAGGCCGCAGTGAATCAATTATGTTCTTCTCAGACAAAGAAAACAGCAACACAGGAGCCTCTATTCAAAACTTTGGTACAAAACAAAAAGCTTTCTATAAGTTACAAACTTACAAAAGATTTCTTAGAGCACTACAGGCAGATATAATAAGTCTTGATGAAATAATAAAATGATTGGGTAACCCAACATCCATCCATCCATTCATCTTCAACCACTTATCCAAAGTCGGGTCGGAGGGGTTAAAGCTTTAGCAAGGATCCCCAGACTTCCTTTTCCCCGGCTACCTTGGCTAACTCTGACTGGGGTATCCCGAGACACTCCCAGCCCAGTGAGGCGATATAATCTCTACACCTCGTCCCAGCCCAACACACATTCTCATCATATTTTAAGATTTGACCATTAAAAAAAAAAAAAAAAAATCTATGAAAAAAAGCAAACTTCAATCAAGAACTTCCCACATTTTGTGATTTTTTTTTTTTGCTATCTTTTGCCGATGTCTACCTATCTTGTCATCATGTTTATTATCATAGTGAATAAAATGTACAAGCGCGTCCTGTGTGTGTGTTTTAATCCACCCATCACAGCTCGTCAGTCGACTCTGACATCGATCGCTCCCTCCTTTCCCGGACTGTGACGAAATTGAGCAGGTCGACGGCCGTCACCACTCCGAACACCATCTGCTTCAGAGACGGGGTGCCGTCTGTCAAATCTGGAGTGAAAAGACATTTTTGTTCAGCGGTCATCTCACAAGAAGTCAGACTTTTCTAAGCTTTCAGTGATTTTATCATGTTTTGACAGAAAGAAGTTCATACTTTTTCAGAATTAAAACTATTTTCTTATATGGCATGAGTATTCATTTAGAGCCATGCTTCTTGTTTCCTCTGTGTTCACACAACCTGGACTTGGCTGTGTCAGAAACACAGACACTCTCTTTGGGATGCTTGCTGTGCTGCTGGACTTTGACAGCCCTGTAAGAGGGAGGGAGGGAGGGAGGACTGACCTACTGACCAATGTTAGCTTCAAAAAGTGGCTGTGCCTGCTTCTCCAGGTCAAGTACAGTCAACAGCGTGTCCATGAGAATGTCATTGACCCCACATTTGTGTTTTCAATCTGAACTGCTGATGGTAACAAACCCAGTGGATCGATTTGTTGCATGTATGTCAAGATAAAATTGATTTCTGCAGATTGCCCTGTTTTGTCACTTCACCACATGAGGGAGCCAAAGTTACAACTCAGACAAGAACCTGAAAGAGGTTTGTTCACACTTGCATGTTGACACAAGTGTTTCTTTACTCACACTGGATCTGTTCATGCACGACCAGGGCAAAGTGGTCTGTCTCGAGAATGCGTGACAACTTTCCAAGGTCATCAGTCAGGCGGATCTGCGGATGAAAGGGAGGGAATGTGTTTTGAGAGATAAGAGGTCAATCAATCCAACAATCGATACAGGATGATTTTTTTTAATCAAAGTAGCAGAAGCACAAAGGGGGGTGTTTATTTCTCCGATGAGATAAAATGTGTCCTAGATTTAGGTTGGAAATCTTTAAGATTTTTTCATCCATGCTCAGATGGACTCACTAAATATTTAGAAACCAAAAAAAGAATAAATGCATCCTTCTTTTATTTTTGACTCCAGTATAAGCACTGAAGCTGAAGCTGTCTTGGTTCACCTCCTGTGTTGTTAGAATCTCTTCAGTCTGCTCAGTTTATAACATGATGCCCCTCAGAAATGGTCTTTAAATTGAGCCAATAACAACACAAGGGAATGAGTTCGACACATGCAGACACGTCCCTGAATGCAACACCCATGAACAGAGATGTCTCACCTGTTTGAACTGTTTGTAGAGCACTTTGCTGACTTTGTCGGACAGCTTGATCTTTCCTGCCAGAATGGAAGCCAACATGTTCCCCAAAGTCACCATGCCCAGGATTAACCTACACATGAGACACACCCAACATTTAAGGTAAAACTTGGGATACTGCGATCCAACACAAAGGACCACACATGTAATATTTGGGGATAACGGTCAGCTCAGATCTCTCACCCAGCCTCGTCCACCACGGGCGCCTGGTCGAAGCCGTTCTCTTTGAGGATTTTGATGGTCTTCTGACAGGTGACTGTTGGCAGCACAGTGAGGGGGGCAGACAGGTTCAGACACTGCAGCTTCAGGTTCCACCACCTGGAGGATGCAGGGAAATGAGAGGGTTGGACTCAACCACACAGAAGAAATGCACACAGAAGGACAATAAATCTTTTCATGACACACACCAGGGTTTCTTCACCATGAGGTCCTCCTCCCTCAGGAAACCTTTGTCTACCATCCACTTGTCACTCAGGAACTTGGACCTTCAGGGTGAAATAATAGACTTGTGTCAGTGTTTTGACTGTACCAGTGAGCCAGGGCTTTTTCCTGCAGCCTGAGCAGTACATTCTTTTCTGCCTCCAGATTTGAACCAAGCCCTCGTGGGTGTGTTAGAGCACAGCGCACTGCGAACTACGCTGCTACAACTGTCAAAGAGGAAGTGGAGTGCTGCAATGTGTGTGTCTGAAAACACACGTTATCAGTGTATTACAGTTTATGAGAAAAATGAATGAAGCATCGACAAAAGGTGACAAAAGCAACAGAAATCTAGATCTTTTAGCCAAAATACTCAGCTGTTCCATATTTAATGTCTGTGGACACAAATATTGTTGTCACCGTAAAGAACACGTCATCTTGTGATTGGATGTAGCTCTCACATGTAGTTGCGGATGGAATCGGGCAGGATTACGACGCAGCGCTGGCCCTCCTTCAGCTCCTTGGCCACATTCATAGCTGCTGCCATGGCTGTGCCAGAGCTGCCGCCTGTTAGAGCACAGAGCAGGAAGCTGAGTCAGCGTTCTCTCACAGGAAGATCCTTCAAACCGGTGCTGGTTTACAAACAGTGAGGACTCACCGCACAGCAGGCCCTCCTCTCTAATCAGCAGACGGGACATGTTGAAGGACTCCTCATCGTTGGACTTGTACCAGGTATCAATCACCTGGAAAAATACAAAAGCGAGTTACAATAAATGGCCTTGAGACATGTAGACAAAAGAAAAAGGAAAGTGGTGGGAAAAAAGAACTCACTGCTCTGTCGAGCACGGTGGGGATGAAGTCGTACCCGATGCCCTCCACCTCATACTGGGTCTTATCAGTCTTATTAAGCTCTTCAGGCTCAGCCAGGATGGAGCCTTCTGGGTCAACACCAACAATCTGCACACAAAGCAAACCCTTCATAAGAGGCTCAGCAGTATTCCACTTCCTCTCAGCCATGGCCGGAATGAGGATAAAAACAATCCCAAAAGTTTTCGGCTCAGGAATATCATGAGAAAAAACACAAACTGGTGCTTTTTGACTTACTTTGATGTTGGGGCATCTTTCCTTCAGCTTGCGGGCGATACCTGTGATCGTCCCCCCTGTGCCAGCTCCGGCCACCAGCATGTCAATTTTTCCTGTTATGAAGAGGGAAGAGTTGAAGGTGTTTGGATGAGAGCTGCGAGCTAAGGATCTGACTGTTGTATCATTTTTTTGTCTTATTACCGTCACACTGCTCGAGGATCTCTTCGGCCGTGGTGTCGTAGTGAGCCAGCGGATTGCTCGGGTTACGGTACTGATCCAGGATGTGAGAGTTGGGGATCTCATTCTTCAGGCGCCAGGCAACTCCCACGTGAGACTCCGGGGAATCAAAGCGAGCGCTGGTGGGCGTGCGGACGATCTCTGCTCCGAGAGCCCTCAAGACATCCACCTGCCCAAAAAAAAAACAAACCCAAACCTGTTGTGAGCATCGGATAAGGATTAAAAACAGGATGGGCTGATGTGCTGTGGAGCAGATAGGTGCCAAGTCAAACTGTCATCCAGTTCAGTTGTGTTCTATAGAAAAAGAGGAAACACCAGAGTGACCATTACAATAAAGCAAGACTTATTTTACTATTAAAGAGAGACTCAAAAAAGAAGTTTCATTTTCAGTCACAGTCAGATCTGTGGTTAAACCAAAGTGTTTCAGAATGATCAGCAGCTTGTTTCATTCATAAATCAGTCATGACTCATGCTCAGCCTCATGTCCTTATTACCCCTCAACCGACTCAGAGTGAAAAGCATTGGGGGATTGTTTTGTTTTGTTTTTTTTATCATTGTGGGCATTTCATCTTCATCTCACCTTCTCCATGCTCATTTTCTCCGGCATGACGATGATGCAGCGGTAGCCCTTCACAGCCGCAGCCAACGCCAGGCCGATACCTGAACAAAAGTAAACACAAATAAGACTGTGCTTCACAATTCAGCAGCTACATTCCAGCGCAGAAACACACGCAGCTCATTACCGGTGTTCCCAGAAGTGGGCTCTATGATGGTATCTCCAGGTTTGAGGGCCCCGGCTCTCTCAGCATCCTCCACCATCCGCAGGCTGATCCTGTCCTTCACGCTGCCGCCAGCATTGAAGAACTCACACTTGGCCACTTAAAAAAAGACAACAACACATTTGCAGCCATTTGGATAATTTTGACACAAAGTAAAATGATGCAATCATAATGAAACAGAGTGAAACATATTTTAAGCCGCAAAAACTGCTACACTTCTCAGACTAAGTCACACCTTCTGCCTTATCTGATAACGTGTCTTTGGCTTGTGTGCTGGGTGACTCACATATTTCGCATTTAAGTCCAAATGCTTTGGGGATCTTGTTGATGCGCACCATGGGTGTTTCACCGATCCTGTGCAGGATGTTTGGGAGGATGGTTGGGGCAACAGTTCTGGGAGGAGAGAGGAAGGAAAGCAGTCTGAGTGTACGCCAACATGGCCTGATTTCACTCCTTGTTTTTACGTTGCTGTAAGTGTGAAATAATAACTTGTTTGACTAGTTTGAGAGTGTCTGTTTTATTCAGGTTCCATGTCCTAACATGTTGCCACTCACATTTTAAATGCACTGCACAGTAACAAATGCCAAGCTGTATCCAACTGAAAATACCTTTTTTTAAATGCATAAAGCTGAAGGAAACTGACCTTGGAACTTGTGTGTGAGGAGAGTCGGCGTTGGAGGCTCCCAGGCTCCACTTGCAGCGGCTGGGAAGGTCAGGTCGGATCCACTTCCTGTCAGGAGAGGTGCTCTTTGTGTTGATCTGAATGGTCCGGGCCTTCTCTTCGACGTCCTCGAGGGGCAGCTTGTCAACCTTGATGACTTTGGATTCTCCATTGGTGTGGTTGTGCAACTTGGCGGCGTGGGGGCACACGGGGCCGTTGACGGCGGTCTCTTTGGAGGAGGGAACGGACGGCATGGCTTAACCTACAAAACACAACATTATCAGACACATTTTCTGTGTGCACCATAGTTACTTCTTCCTCCGTTGATATATAACAGATTAAAAGGAGAACCAACACCAAAACACACTTCTCCTCCACTCATGCTGAGTCATAACAGCACTAATGCTTTGTCATGCTGAGTTAGGAGAATTAACGTGCCCTTTGCTGCCATATTAGGTGTCACTTCTACACACTCTTACAGTTATAATGCTTTCCACACCCAACTAAAGAAAACAGAATTGAGAATGAATGAAACAGAAGGATGAGGGACTGAACAAACTCAGAAATATTGCATCATTCACTTCCTGTAGAAAATGAAACTATGACACTTTTTAAGAAGTGTTGGTGAATGTTTGCTCAGAGCATCTTGGCGCTGAATAAAAGCAGACAGGAGGACAAAGAAGGGCTGCAGACTAAGTTACAGACCTGCTCATCAATTAGGTAACTGACAAATTAATATTAATAAGGGCCCTAGAACAGGACCAGACAGTTTATTCTGTGGGCAGATGTAAGGTTTGACAGATCTTCAGCTGAAAAAACATAAAAAAAAAAAAGTTGTCAGGAGCCAGTTGATGAACAGCTTTTCTCATTAATGAAGCTTCAAGGCCATAAAGGCGCTAAAGCCAGCGGCTTGAAAAAGCAAGACAATAATAATATTTATTATTCTTATTATTCATTAGTCATAAATGGAAAATACAAAAGTTCATCCCATCATCTGTGATTAACTTGTGTATACAGCCATGAGGGTTCTCCACCATCTGTCACTAATTCACAGAGCACACTGAATCAACAATGTCTTTTAAAGTAAAGCGCTTTGCCCAAAGACAGGACGCCGCTGGTCACACCTTCATAAAAAAAAATCTTCTAAAGGCACCATTAACGCTTCTCTGCTAAACTAAACTAAACCAGTAACTTTCTAGGTGTGTGTCCTGCCCAAAGCAAATATTTAGTATCAGATGAACGGCTCATCCACCATTTGTCACGCTGCTAATAACAGTCACACTGTACACTACGGCTGCGTTCGAGGTGGGAAAGAGGAGGCGATCTGTGAGTTCAAAAAGGCAATTCGATCCTCCATGAGAGAGCACATGTGGCCCTGAGCCCAGAAGGGCAGAGCAGGAAATACTTTAAAGGGGATTTAAACATGAGAAACTTCAGTCTGTTGAATAGGCAACACTTCAGCTAAGAGCCAAATCCTCAAATAACTGACAGGCTGAAGAAAAACTGAGCAAAAATAAATAAATCACATAATGTGCTCTGCCAACATCAAACCCAATCTAATGAAAAATCTCTAATATTCTTACCTGATCAGACTTTTTATCTGCTTAAGTTGTGACATTTCTAATCCCAGCTGGTATGTACCTGCCTCAGCCTTTTAGAAAACAGCAAACCACAGAATCAGCCTCTGGATACTCACTGAGCCAGAACTAATGGCCGGCCTAATGTGAGCAGGAGGAATGCCGGCCAAAAATCACCCTAATCACCTAAAAACACACAAGTAATGTGAAGTTAAAGCCTGAGCTGTTTTCCCTCACATGTTGGACGGGATCCTGCCAAAAGTGCTACTGATGATTATTCACTAAAAAGAAAAAAGTGGAAATGTGCAGCTTTCTTAAATTACAGTGAGGATCATTTAGGACCATTTAAGTGTGACGATGACACCTTCTGCTCCTGGACATTTTTTTTTAACTAGTTTCATTTTTAATAAGATGATGGAGAACACAAATAACATTTCTTCTGAGGTTGGTTTGTTTTTATAAGATATGGTAATAAATCCAATCGATCACAAAACAGACAGTTAAAAAACAATCAAGGAATTACAAAAACGGCCACTGGGAGGGTGACCAAAAGAAATAATTAAAATGATCAAAACTCAAGCTTCGACAAAGAGCCCGGAACGACTGGAGAGGAATAAAACGCGAGAGTCTAGTTTAAATCCATGAAAACAAAAGAGGCTGTAAAGGACACATCAGGTATCCGCACTGCGCAGCTGACATGTTGCGTCAGAAAATCAGCATCCAGGCTGCAGATGAGGAAAAAGGCGCTCATTACCGGATCAAATGTGAACCCCGTTGATTTCTACTCACCTGAAGACTGAGCTCAGGACTCAATCAGATTTTTGTTTTTGAACACAGAGGAGGCTGATGGACGAGGAGAACCCGGGACCAGCCGTCTTCGACAAAGACTGCCGCTGTGGTGACGAAACACGTGGACCAAGCTGGGAAGGGCGTCCCGCCGGCTTCTGATTGGCTGCAGCGGGGGCGTCTTGTGTGTGGCGGCCGGCCAATCAGAGAGCAGCTTTATCCATAAAGAGGCTGCTGGGAAAACATCAGCTGCTCCATCTGTTCACTTTTTATCGACCAAACACACACTCACCCACATGTGACTCTCAATCTCCAAGTCAGGAATATGTACCTGTCAAACTCCTGTCATGTGTTGTCTTCTGAAAAATCATATAAGATGTGTTGTGTCCTGCTCCAAAATGGAGCCTGGCCAACAGGCAGCAGATGCCACAGACCGAAGCCGGAGGGTCTCAGGTTCACCACACTCAGCTGTCAGACCTGACCTGTGTCAAGATCACCCTGGAACACTTTCAATTTTCCTTTTCAGTTTGAACAAAAGTTAAAAAAACAAAACAAAACAAAAAAATCTTAACACAGATTAGATTAGTGGAAGTGAAGGCAGGCTGGTTTTAATGAGTCAAAATTAAAACAAATAAGCGGCTGTGAGGGAAAGGCCCCCAGAGACGGCTGATTCAGTTTCACATAAGGTTGCATCAGCCATTCACCACAAAAGAATAAAAAAGGCAAGTGGCAGTACCATGTGCTGCAATTTAGTTCTGTCATGAACCGAGACTGAAGGTTACACATCAGAGTGACCACCTCTTCTCCGGGTTGATTTTCTGACACATCATCCCAAAAACTTTAACTACATGGAAGCTCAAATTGTACTCATTCTTTCTAGTTTATCTGCATTAGTTTTTCAGGCCTCAATTATTGGATCAACATGGGTGCTTCAACAACAAATGAACTTTCGTCCCCTTAAACAAGTGGTGCCAGTGCAGAGTTACAAATCTGTTTTATTGAGAAAGCGACACAAGCTTGTCTTTAAAAAAAGGGAATAAAAGAAAAAACACTTCCAACAATTCACCAAAAAATGAAAATAATTTTGTCATCACTGCTGGGGTTAGGAGGGTGGGCTTTGGTGGGACACTGGGACAATCTCGGCTTCCTTCAGAATCTTCCAGAGCGCTCCCGATCCCTCGACCTCCGCCTTTCGCGGTCCCGTCGTCGATCCCTGGAGCGGGAGCGTCGTTCCCGGGAACGCGAGCGAGAGCGGTGCCTGGCGGGAGAAAATTGAGGATTTGTGTAAAAACTAACCATTCCTCAAGTTAAAACTTTTCACTTCTCAAGATTTCTGCACCTTTTTCTGCGCCGGCCATACAGCTCCCTTCGAAGTTCCCGTGAAATGGGCTTCAGGTGCATGAAGTTGCAGAACCCACCCCTGGTGCACTCTCTGTGGGGGAAAAGGACACGCGGGGTAAAAACGTGCTGATATTGTATTTGGTCGAGCTGAGCCAAACGGCAAAGGGGTCTTAGTTACACATGCTGAGGAGCATGCCAGCAGACCAAAACAGCCAATGATTTATCTTCCACATGTTTGTCCTATTGCTGGCCAAGCAAACAAGTCCTGATCCACTGGAAAATCACTGAGGGCCTCATAACCGAGAGGATCAGAAGGTTCCCCACGCTGTACAAGGACAAAGCGTAGCTGTATTTAAAAGAAAACGCCGTGCAGCTGGGACGACTTTCGTGCTCTGGTGGAGAATGTGGATGTAAAAGCTTGATGGAGCTGCAGGTGTGAGGAGAGAAACAAACTCCTGGGCATCAGTGACCTCACACTGACCCAGGCAGGCAGGTTGTGCTTGTTCCAAAACAAACCACACAGCACAAACAGAAATCTAAGAGCCTGACTGAGAAGGGGCAGGCTGTAGCTCGGCTGGAGGGCCAGTGAAGCCTTATCTTGGATGGTCTTTCCTCCAACTGCAATACACTGCTGGCAAGCACATCCCTGCTCCTGCTTTTATCCCGAGTCCTGATAGACTTCTTTTTGTACCTGATTTAGCTTTTATTCTGTTCCCTCTGTTGTATCTTGAACAGTAGCAGGCAGCTTTCTGTGTTGCTTACCCCATTTCATACTGACGGCAGCAGGCTTCCCTGAAGTCAGTGACGGGGGAGAGCTCTGCGTGGATGGGTTGACCGTTGAACCAGCGGTTGTTCAGGTCCATGACTGCTTTCTCTGCATCCTCCTCACGACGGAACTAAACACACAGGATGATAACAGGACATAAACACTATCAACACCAAAAATCCAACACGGGACATGTCTTCTCTGAATACATTAGGATCCATCACCAACCTTGACATAAACGTTTCCCACAAGGTGGTCGCCCAAGTTATCACAGACGTTCATCTCCTCCACCTCTCCGTACTTCTCCTCCATCTCTGTGAACACCTCCTGCATCGTAAAATCAGAGAATAACAAGATCAGTTTTTACACAGCTTCCTCTGCTTTGAGTGTTCATCTTAAAATCAGCACACGTTAACCATGAAATTGATCAACACAGTTCACAGAGTAAGCAAAGCTATTTCCTGGGTAAGTAGGTTACAGTGAAGACACCTATCACAGTCCATCTACTGTACGGGACATTTAACTGCGTCAAAATCCCAAAAGTCTCTAACCACGATATTTAGGAAAACTGAAAAGTAAGAAAAAGACAGAAGAGAACTCTGACTTTCAAATAAAACCACATTTTATACATTTAAATGACACGTGTTTTTTGGACTGAAAGCTGAGTCAGTATCGACTCCTAGAAAAGATTCAGGAATCAGCAAATCTGGATTGATATTGGCAATATCCTGCTGCATGGTCATTCGTGTTGTGCAACTTGTGGAATAAATACAAATAGAAAGCACAAAAGGTCACGCACCTCAAAGAACTCATCATAATGCTCCTGCATTTCCACATCGCTGACAGCACCTAAAAAATGTCAACAAGGCAGAGTCAAGGCAAAGCTACACAGGTGCTGGGAGAAAAGTCTTTGAAGCGGACTGTGTCAGACCTTGGGACAGTCAAAACTAAGTGCTGCAACACAGCATGGTGCTTCTTGCTGTAATAGTTTCACTCATTAATTTTACTTGAAACATAAATCACTGGACGCTACAAAAACAACCTTCTCTTCTTTATGGCCATTCAACCTATTTCAGTAAAAACTAGAGCTGACTTTAAATGGTTATTCAGCAATGTTTTACCTTTTCAGCCCAAATGAATGAATATTAGAATACCATGTGATATTTAGGTCAAAATAAGCTCACCTAGTTCATGACAATCCCTGGCTATTACATGAAGGGAGGATTTGAGGAAAGCATTAGTTGAACTCTGCCTCTGTGAATCAGAAGCGGTAATTGTGTACTCGATGTCAAACAGGAGCTGTATGATTTTTTGCAGCCATTAAGTGTAATCACTTCTACTCTACTATAAGCAAAATGTCAGAGCTGTTCTGTACACATCAATGCACCGAACACACTCTGGTACTTTTCAGTTAGGCCAGGGCAGCATGCAAAACAGCACAAGGTCAGTTATATTGATGTGCTGTATTAGATCTCCCTGGAGGACATATTCCTACACTGAGCCAGACTTATGAGGGAGGTGTGATAGAATGAATCAAGTGGTCGGTGCTGGAGCGTCCTGCAGATGAAGGGAGAACTTACAGTGTAAACCATCAGCAGACTGGGCAGAGTTTTGAAGGTTATGAAGGTAAATGTTCAAGAGGGAAATGGTCTGAAATACAAAACGTAAACTTCTGTGATATAAAGCCAACCAAATATAGAGCTGGGGAGGAAAAAAGTGTGATTAGATATTTTTCTGTCAGGAAATTCCAGCTGGTTATGTGACGGATGAAGCCGCATTCACAAGCATCTCAGAAATAAACGCTCTGTGATCATTTGGATGGAAACTTCACCCTTTTGTAGATGGTAAAGATGTAAGCAGGTTTTCTTCCCCTAATTAAATTTCAGAATGGTAAGATGAAAAAAAAAGTGTAATTTTCCAGCCTCTCTTAGAAACAGCTCCATATGAACAGCAGATTGAATTTAATCCTTAAAAAAAAAGCAACGTTAAAAAACAGACATCTCAGAAAAATAACTTAAAATCCAATTTAATGAACACACACTCATCTTAGCAATGTCACAGAATAAAGACAGTCTGCGTGGACTGACGGTTTTGTTGTAATACTGTTGCAATGACAGACTGTTCAAAGTAGAACAGGTTTTTTTTTATTATTATTATTATTGTTGCTGGCATTCCATGATAACTCACGAATGACTGAGTGTTTAGTTCAGGGCACTTGGGAGACAACGAGGATTCAAGTGAGTCTCCATCTGACAGAGCTGAAGCAGCACCTCACTTGTGTTGTTAATGGAAAACACCACTTTTAGAAACAGAACAGCAGTTTGACAGTTTTGCTCTGACTTACAGCGAGAAGCGTCAGCGGTCTGTGCACTGTTCTGGGGATTACGGTAGATATTCTGAATCAAGATGGTCTGAGGAGGAAAGAACAAAACAGTATGTGGTCAGACACGTTTGTTTGGTGATTGTGTGCTATTTCTGCAGATATTAACTTCCACCTTAGATCATTCATTTCTTTTGCAAGTCATGAAGACAAGACAATTTTTTATCAGTTTGACAAGAACCTGAACTTCAGCACAAGTTCACAATTGAAAAATATGAGATACATAATATAAACTAAGAAACTGCACAAAAACATACACAGAAAGACAATGTATATTTTTCTTTGACACAAAAGATGGCTGACTTCTCATCGGTGTGGAACAATAAGAGCAAACACTGTAAACAGGACTTTCAAAAAGATGTGTATCTAAGGAAATCTAATCCCCTACATTCTTGTGGCTCCAGTTAACCATTTATATCTTGATCAAATGAAGGATTAGTGCCACATCGGAAGAAATTCCCTCAAGATTTTACAAATATATCATTTTTATGAAAACAGACATATGATGAAGGGATAAAAAATTCTTCTGGGATCCTCACCTGGCTGAAGGTTGGTTTGTTGTGCAATCTTGAGCAGCGGTCTCCATGTCTGCAGGCTCCAATTTTAAAATAGAAGGAACAATTGACCCTGAAAAACAAGAAATGGTGTCACCATGTGCACAGTTTGCCTTTAGCTCACTGAATTTAGTCACAGATGAGCACCAACATGTCAAACTGGAATGCTTGAACTGTTTGCATCCAAAAATATCCAATGGCATAAATGTTTGTGTCTGCACACTTTTTTAACGAGTAAAACGACAAAGTCATTGTTTCCTTGTGATTTCTAACTATCTGTACGACCTCCCATTATTAATCTAACTGTTGTAACAGAAGCAAAACTGGGTGATCATGAGTGTTTAAACTTAGTTTCTACCGTGTAAGATGCTTTTTGCTGCTCTCCACTGGTAACACGGAACAAAACACCAGCTCCTCTGCTAACGACCTAATTTATTATTACTACTATTAGTATTATCGAAACAAAGCTGTGCGTTTCAAGGGGTTGAGTCTAAAATGAAAAACACGGAGGCTTGGCTTCGTTTTTTAACGTGTGCAGCCCAGATGGGTTTTGGTAAAATGAAGGGTTTGGCGCAAAGCAGCAGCTGCAGGTTAGCTCAGCAGCCTCCATGGGTTTCATTCAACGCGTTAGCTTCCTCTTGCTAATGCTCGCTTTGCGAAGACACTTGGGGGCAAACGGAGCCCCGTTGGCGGTGGAGAAGAACCAGCAGAGACTAACTTTGGTCATAAAACTAAGTATTCAAGCCGCTGCTTTGCTAAATGTGAAATAAAACTTACTTGTCTTTCTCTGTGCCGAAAATGGATGCCAGGTACTCCGCCATTTTCGGCTCGTCGGAGACGTAACGACCTACGTCATCACGTAAAGCGAAGGAGTCTGCGCAGACAGTTCCGGCATGGCGCCGTGTGTCCGCGCTGCTGCTCCGCTAAAAAAATAAACATCTCATTCAAACCTCAAAAATGTCCCCAAAAAAATAATAATTTCAGCTGTAAATGTTTGCCTCAGCCTTTACTCTGCAAATACAAACACAAGTCACAGCAGGCTGGTCCTAATTCCGAGTATATTCCTGAAACCAGCCGTTCATGTGTGTGAGATTTAATAATAATCATAATATATTTGGTAGTTTGCCCACATTTTTATTAAACAACTTCCAGCTTTCATTGTAGATGTTAATCATTTTTATTTGAATTTTAGTTAAGTATTTAAAAACCCTGAGTTATTTATATATATATTTATATTTACTGCCTACACCCCCCCAATGCCTCTCTCTCTCTCTCTCTCTCTCTCTCTCCCACTCTCAACCCAACCGGTCGAGGCAGATGGTCGCCCCCCTCAGCCTGGTTCTGCTAGAGGTTTCTGGGTCATAAAGGAAGTTTTTCCTTGCCACTGTTGCCAAGTGCTTGCTCATCGGGGGATCTGTTGGGTCTCTTTAAATAAATTTATAAAGAGTTTGGTCTAGACCTGCTCTCCTTCTGTCTTCATGACACAGCTCAGTCTTATTTACCTCATGTAGTTTCCTCACAGGTTAAATAGCGAGTTCTCTGAAACGCTTCATCTGAATTTGATGTGAATGACTGGCTGTGTCATTGTTACGATAACAGCCCGGAGACCAATCCCCACGAAACCACACTTACATCAGCAGAGTGGGCATTTCAGGCCAAGAGGCCACAGTACCACCTCCTCCTCAGTGAACTGTATGTTCTCCACCAAAACCACACCACTGTGCACGACGCCACACCAGGCTGCAGGAGAAGCAGATGGCAGAGATGAAAGGAGGGCTGAAAGAGAGGAAGTGTGCTTGAAGAGGCTGAACCACAGGTGCTGCCAAGCAGTAAAGAATAAGACGCAGAGGTGCACACACTGAAGCAAAAGTCGGAAATGAAGAGCATGGGAGAGGTTGAGACAGAAGGTCACAAAACATAACATCTCTGCTCTGGCTGTATGATGGGGGATCGGTGGGAATCCCCTCTTTTCAGACCTTTCCCGACATTGGACCTGCAGCACTTGCAGAAGCGAGACCACCCACCGACAGACAGTCCCCTCCACTTCATTCACCGCCCCTCTTTCAGGGGGGAAAGAGGCAGAGGTGGGACAGGACTGAGCTGAGAAAAGAGAAAGAGGAAGCAGAACTTTAACAACCCCAGATCTGCGCACATAATGCACTTGGATGGACATTTCTGCTTTGGTTTCTGTGTGTGTGGAAGGTGAGGGGAGAGCCGCTCTGAGTTCCCATCATGAGGGCTGACCTCTGGAGGACCGTCCTGCACATGTCCATCTTAACAGCACTGGTTCTCACCTCAAATGCTGACAGTAAGTTACCATTTTTACTTCTTGTGCTGCCTCAGTATTTGTGTTGCGCTACCTTTCCTTCCTGTGTTGGTTTCCAATGTGCCAAATCAGGTCTTTGGACTGAAAAGTCAGCAGATTTTGTCTTTCCAGGTGTGTTCTGTAACCACCGCCTTGTAAAAGTTGGCGGCCTGGTTTCTTTGAGGGTTCTTTCAACTCATGTGTTCAATTCTACTCAGGTTTTAAGTCACTTTCATCCCAGGCACCAACGCTCGCTCCTTTTCGGTGTAAATGTTGCAACATACCAAAGACTAGCTTTCCACACTGCTAATATCAGTCAGGTTCTTGAGATACATTTGTCAGCTGCTTTACTAAAGTAAAACTCCAGCTTAGCATTTATGGTAAAACCGTCATAATTCCCCTTCAGGTGAAGCTCTTTCAGTTCCTTCAACTGATTGCAAATGCTGCTCCCAGTTAAATTTGACTTACTGTTTATTATTTTTCGATCTCGTCATTACATATCATGACTCTTTGTCTGTCCTGTATTACTTCCACCATCTCACTTAGAGAGTATTATGCGGTGAATGTGATCTGGATATTGTTTCCAATCAGCTATGTGAAATAACATGAGATGTCATACAATAAATACATTTTTTGGCCTAAAGAGGCCTGTTTTCACAATCCTATGCTACACTGAGACCGCTTCATAGCATGAGGTGAGTATGAATACATTTTATTAATACACAAACGGCATTTGTGTCATTTTCTTCTGACAGATCAAGACTCAGAATGTGAAACAGTAATCCAAGTGCGTCGTAACACTGTGTACCAGCCTTCCCGTGGACAAAAACTCATCATTAAATGTCCAGTTTTTTACTGCAACAAATCACCAACCATCTCCTGGAGTAAACTTGAGAACATCACCCACCCTGTTCCTGTTCCTGTCAGCGGCAGCAGTCACATTACAGCAGAATGGGAACAGATAAACAGTACTGCAGGAATATTAAAGTTGATCTTTAATAAAATACTCAGGAGTGACTCAGGTCTGTATTGCTGTCGAAGTGAAGGTAGTCAGAGTCACATAGTCAACGTGACAGTCAAAGGTGAGTGAGCCTTTTTCATTCATTTGACATTTCTAACTGCTCCTGACTTACTGAACAAATCCAGTTACATCCAGTCTCACTTTGTTGTGTAAAATATTAAATCATCAGTCAGACCTGTAACATCCCTGTATTGTTTTATAGGTGATGGTGAATTTACCACAGTTAAATGGCAGAATGACACAAGTAAGAAAAGAGTTTTGTTGTTGAAGTACTTCACATGATTTAGTCTGATTCATCAAACACTTAGTTGTGTTACTTGTGTTAGTCTTAACTTTTCTTTCAGGCACAACATCACTGCCACCTATACTCTCTGAGGGAATAATGATGTATGTGTACGCTGCTGCTGGGATTGTGTCCTTTGTTTTTATAGTGATAGTTATATCTGTTTTATCAATGCGAGGGTGTCAAGGTGAGATCCAGATTTCTTCTTAACATCATATGTAATCCTCTTTTGTAAGAAAGGTGTTTATGAAACTAATCTCACAAAAATGTCGATAACGCAGGAAAATCAAAGAAGCAAGAGACTGAAAATCAGGTAAGATGAGGAAACATTTTAGACCCAGATGTGAGTCCTTTCAAGGTTTAATGTCATGTACTCTATTTTCATGTGTGCAGTACATAGTGATCCCCGTGGGTGAGGTTCCACCTGCCAGCCCCCAACCTTCACCAAGAGGAGGCCCGGCTGCTCCACCATGTCGGAGGTCGACCTGGAGGAGGCCAAATGAGAATCAGCATGTTCGTGGCAAGGAGAACGAGGACAGAGACGAAGGGCCTTCCGTCGTGTACGCTGCACTCAACCATCAGCCGGCTTCAGGGGCTGCTGCTCCTCGGCCACGCAGGCCGCAGGAGGAGTTTTCAGAGTACGCAGCTATCCGAGTGTCTTAAAGGCTCGAAACAGACTGGAGGAAAGCAGAGGATACAATGACCTCCGTCACAGCAAGTACGAGGATGCAAAAAAACTTGGCAAAGGGTCTGTTTGTGTTGGAAAAAAAGAAGTCTATCCAGGAAGTTTAAATGGCAAAAAAGTCCTGCACACTGGGAACCTTTGTGAGGCCGTGACAAAACCAAAAAATGGTCTCTCACTTCCAACATGGCGGAACATTAGGGAACTGGAGACAGGCAGTGAAACTTTGAGCTGATTATTATCTTAAAGTGAATAACCAGAGCAGGAGGAATGTCATTAATCAACTGTAACGGAGCTCACAAAGACACAGAAAGGAGAAAAGGTGGTCACCAAACTAAATGTGCCTTTTGCGGAGTGGTGATTTTGGTTTTTATGTGTTGTTCCATGAGAGCTGTGACCTGAGCTGCTGCACATCCGTGACTTGAATCTACTCTTAGAACAGCTGAGGCGCCATGATTGTTCACCCTGAATCAGATCAGCTTTGAATGTATGAATGACAATTGTGACCTGCTGTAATCAGGCGATCTTACAATTTTTTTGAGAATGTAACAACTATCTGATCATTTTGTGCAATCAAATAACATTCTGTGTATCCACTGTGTGATTTAAACTAATATCCTACACTGACGACCTGCTTTGCAGTTTTACATCCACCAATGATGTTGCTGTGTATGAGAATGAAATGCCCCCAATCAAAAACAGGAAGTTCAGTTCACCACATACCATCTAATATACATGACGTGTGCTCACCACTTAAGCATTAGCTGTTTGAGAGAGGAGGACAGAAGGAGATCTGCACGTTTCCACCATGCGCCCCAACTCCTGCCTGATCGTCCTCCTTGCCTTTATCTCGGCATCACTCATTCAGACTTCGGGAGCTGACAGTAAGTCGTTGCTGCTTATGTCTAAATCCTGAGCTCAGTCAGTAAACATCTTAAAGTCTCAGCTGGACAGCAATCTACTATATTGTATGTTAGAGCCTTAATTCTAAAACGGGTTGTTGCTTGACTGATATCTTTAAGATTAAAGAAAAAGAAAGCTTTATAGTTCTTTATTGGAAGACATTTTTTCCTAAATGCAGCTCTGAGAAGAAGGGATAAATTATTTGTTACTGTAGCCTACTTTTCTGACTTAATCTACGCAGATCAAACATTTCTTTCAGCGTCTTGTCCGGCACATTAACCACTAAATAAAAAAACTAAACTAAACATCAGTTTACTGGCTGGGATGATATGAAACATCTCAGATATTTCCTTTTTTAACTTTCTGTAAAAGCAAAAGAAAAAGAAAAACACCTTTCCTGTAAACCTGAGAGGCAGAAAACTGCCTTCACCACAGACACACTGTCGACCAACTCTCAGTTTCATGGCCACAGATGCAGAACTGTTTCTGTGACCTAATTCATGTCAATCACTCTCCCGAGCAGATCTTTGGTAAACTCTTCATTTTTAACTGCAAAAGTTCACCAAATGTTGTCATACACCGAACCCTTTCCATCAAAGATGGTTCAGTACATAACAATGTTCAGAAGAAGTCGTCATTTAAAATCCAGTCTATCATTAACTGGACTCGGATTCAAGCTCTCCACAGTATCAAACAGGTATGAAGTCTTTTTATCCCAAAGAATTGCTTCGTGTTTAAGAGTATTGAGTGTGTGTTGTCTTTGTCCTCCTGCAGCTCAAGACTCAGAATGTGAAACAGTAATCCAAGTGCGTCGTAACACTCTGTACCAGCCTTCCTGCGGGCAAAAACTCATCATTAAATGTCCAGTTTTTTACTGCAACAAATCACCAACCATCTCCTGGATTAAACTTGAGAACAACACCCACCCTGTTCCTGTTCCTGTCAGCGGCAGCAGTCACATTACAGCAGAATGGGAACAGATAAACAGTACTGCAGGAATATCAAAGTTGATCTTTAATAAAATACTCAGGAGTGACTCAGGTCTGTATTGCTGTGGAAGTGAAGGTAGTCAGAGTCATGTAATCAACGTGACAGTCAAAGGTGAGTGAGCCTTTTTCATTCATTTGACATTTCTAACTGCTCCTGACTTACTGAACAAATCCAGTTACATCCAGTCTCACTTTGTTGTGTAAAATATTAAATCATCAGTCAGACCTGTAACATCCCTGTATTGTTTTATAGGTGATGGTGAATTTACCACAGTTAAATGGCAGAATGACACAAGTAAGAAAAGTTCACAAAGAGTTTTGTTGTTGAAGGACTTCACATGATTTAGTCTGATTCATCAAACACTAGTTGTGTTACTCTCACAAACAAGGTCACCAAAGTTACTTCACCTTTTTCTCTTTTCTATAAAGTAGATAAAGCTAAATAACCTTATAGTAAAAGTGAAAGTCACTGATTGATTTTTGTACAGCCAAAGATAATCCAACCACAGCTTCATGGACGACCACAGACTTCGGTAATTATTCACTCAGCTTTCATTTGAATTGATGAAATAAATGTACACGTGTCTGTGAATCACTGATGCATCAAAGGTCCTCCTCTGATTTGCAGTGAACCCGACAGCTCAGGACACTTTCTGGCCCTACATTATCCATTTGGTTGTGGCTGTGGTGTTCTTCATCATCGTAACAGCCTTTTGTGTCATAACTAATCCAGGATGTCGAGGTGAGAGTTCTAGATCCTACCATACAGTCGCTGATTTGTTCCTCAGGGTCAGTCAGCACCGTGCTGGTGAGGCTGCATCCGACAAACAAATCAAGGAAGACAGATTGAAAATGGCAGACTGTGCATGCATCACTGTGTCATGAAGTGAGTTTACCTTGCTCTGCTGTGCAGGAGAATCCAGGAAGAAGACACCAGGTCCAAGCTGCCCACCTTCCCATCACACCTCCTCGACCAGTCACATCTACGAAAACTAGCCAGCTACGCTTTGAACAGTTGACCTTTCTGATATTAGAGTTCACATCGATCATCTCAACAATGGAAGTCACAGCCTGGCAGCTGAAATTACATTTTTCGGTGGCAAGTGAGTCAATAAGTTTGCGACTTTCGTGCTGTTGTGGTTCGTATTTTCATGTAAATGTGGCGTTTTGAAATGATCCTGCTTCTTTTTTCTTTTTTTTATCTTTCATACGATGAAACGCTTTTCAGCGAGCTGTTTTATGACACATGCTGTAACTAAGCACTACAGGTAAATAGTTTTGCTTCCTGTGCAGCTAACACCCTTTGTGCCCACATCCGGAACAAATGCTTCTTTTAAATGTGCTAATTTGGGCCGCTCTTCCTTGGTTGATGGCTGAATTGGGTGTTCTGTGGCTGTTCTGTGCATTTGGAAGCAGACAGACTGTGAACTGATGAGCAGGAAGCAGAAATAGACTGATTGCCGTGTACCGTAAAGAAAAAGCTGTGGAAGTGGTTTCACAGAATCAGAAGACATCACCTGGCTGTCCGCAGAATGATGCTTCACTGAAAGATAAATCTTTTATTGTATTTTCAAACGTTTGTTTTTGTTTTTTCATGTAGATTTAAAAGAATGGGCATGTTAACTTTACATCACTTAATGTGCGATAAAAGATGAACAAATGGCAACAAAACAGAAGAAAGAAGCCCGTTATTACATCAGACAGGAATCATTGTTGACTGATCACATTGAACGGAAACGTTTTCAATCAAGAGTTGCTCATTTTTTCCTCAAAAGTACAGCTGCTGAACCCAAAATTGGTTCAAACTAGTTTAATTTACTTTTAAGGAGGAATTTGATGAGCATCAGTAGATAAACACGTTACAGGTTAACAAACTCGTCAGCATCATTCTTATCTCAGCCTGCCACATTTTATCTCATTCACTGAGCTCATCACAAGATCAGCAGGAAATGACACCTTTCACTTCAGACTGAAACTAAAAATCTCTCCAGCATCCTCTTTTGAAAGTTTACAAGCTGCACAACATGATACATCTGCAGCAGGAACCACCTCAAAGGTGACTTGAATGGCGGAAGGTATGCTGCAGTTATTGTTGAAGAAGAAGGTGGTCATATTAAAGCTTCACCATCTTGAACACAGTCAGCCAGAGTTCCTCATGAAAACTTGTGTGACCGCAAAGTTGTAACCACACTGATCTCTCTGATAACAGTTATACATGAACAAAAAACAAAAACAGAAGAGGCCAAAAGTGAAGCAGTGATGAGAAAGATGAGCGTGGAGCAGCTCGGCCTGCTGGATGTTCTACCTTTGTGGTTTTAACAGCACAACGCTGCACCGCCTGCACACACATGCACACACAGATATTCTCACTTCTGTTTCCCACCCCACTCAGCACGCTTCATCGCCCACCGACACCAAGACACACACGAGCCCCCTCAGAAACAAGGAAGTTCCAAAACTTGAATGTTTTCAATTTTTTTTTTTTTTTTTCAAATCAGGGCTGAATGAGCCGGAGACACAACATCCTGAACCACATGATGGTGCCTTGTTATCTTGATGTGAAACGTTATATGACTGAGCTTTAAAAAAAAAAAAAAAGGAAAAGTAATATGATTGAAATCATTATTTCCTATGATCAATCTATAAAAGCCAGCAACAGATGGAAAAACAAATGACTTTACTGTGAGTTCACACAAGTTTCCTCCAGATAAGCCTCCATATTATTATCAAAAGTCACACAATTTGCTAACGACATCACTGATAATCAGAATAATCTGGAACGCGTCCGCTTTTCCTGTCTTTGTGACATTTATGGAAACTATTAGAGCAAAATATTTTCATTTATTGTCTGTGAAAGTTTCACATGAAGCAATTACGACTGCAGTCCATTTCAAAAAACAAAAATATGGTTTATTCTGGACACTTTATGAAGTCTCTGAACAGCACTAAACCCCCCAGGTAGCACATTTTATTAAAAAAGTTCAGTTTTTCTGGAAAAATAATGACACTTGTGAAACTGGGTGCATTTGAGCCTATTTAAAGGTTTAAGTACTTGCATTTGTTCGTCATAAGAAAAAGAAGAAGTGTAAAGTCACTGGAGTGGGCTGCGGAGGAAATGGGCTTCCGATAATGTAGCTTTTCTATGTGGTTGCTCTACCACCCACAGCTGCCTTACATTAAAACCCTACAGAGCATAAACATCAGCAGTAAAATAAAAAAAAGGACGACAATATTATCCAACTCACAAAACAATACAAAGTGAATACTGCTAAAAAATGAGAAGACTAAACATGGTGGAAAAATAAATCTTGTAATCATCTTAAAAGTTTGGTGGAATATATGATTTTTTTTTTTCCTTCATTAAATGACTTTTCTACAAAATTATGGAGACGTTTGTTAGTGAACACACTCTCACCAAATGCCTCCAGTTAATGTACATCAGCGGTCTACAACTGCAGGGTTCATTTCAGCGTTTTGAAGTCTACCAAAGCTCTCATTCTTTCCCATCATCCCCTCTGTGAGTTACATGGTGTCTCTATTTGATAAAACCACAAATGGGGGTTTTCAGGTTCACGCTTCGGTGGATTCAGACCTACGGCAACTTTTTTTTTAAAGATTTATTTCAAATTTATAGGGGTGTTTTTTCAGTACTACTTTAAGGATCACATATTTAAACAGCCCGCGGTATACAGTGAAAACAAAGAATCTGATCTGATGCAGCAGCAGTATGACCCACAAGGTCAAGATTGATTTAGTTTGATGAGTAATGAGAATGAGGCTTTTCTTCATCATAAAAACAATAATCATCTTCCCAATAAAGTTAGAACTCTATGTGAACAAACTCTAATCAAATATAAAAAATATAAAAGCTGACTTTACACACACACACACACACACTCTGCAAGGTTAGAGGGTAAAGTTTGTCTTCAAACGTAATAATCAAAGTAAAGTCTCTACTGTGAGAGTAACGTTTAGTGTTAAATACATTTTTAGATGTGATTACTAACAGTGTCTTCCCAGCTCGTGGTGCCGTCCCATCTCTGACCCCGGCCCTCAGGATCTCCACTGGCCCCTCATCAAAGCAGCGCTGACGGCGTGTTTCCAAATCAGTCTGGACAGAGAGGACAGAGGGACACGAGGTTAATCAACCATCAATCATCAGAAACTTTTCACATGTTTCATTTCCTGTTTCAAATCAAATCCTTCCTCTAAAGTCTGCATGTCCTGTCAGGGTGGGACCTTTTTCCTGGAGGTGTCCATGAGAGCGACATCAGGGATTAATCAGGGGCCAGCGGTCATTATTTACCCATCAGGACGTCAGAGCAGTTGAATTTATTTACATTTATGACACATTCAGGCTGATTTTCAGATTTGATACAAAATATGTACATATATTATTAAAAAACGAACTTTGTGCGTGAGTGAGAAATTCTACAACTAAAACGGACGTCATTGCATTGACATAAATCCCACACAGGAATGCGAGAGGCGGCACATACATGTCTACACACGCACACAAAGAGTCTCCAGGACGCCCACTCAGATCCAAAAAGACCACAGTCATGAAACACTGCAGAATTCCACAGCCTTAATTAAACGCCTGCCGCACCTCAACATACATGTGGCTGCATTGTGACGTATTTATGACATGAAAGGACACGAGAGGACGAAGAGTTTATTTGGGCAAGAGTGACTGGAAACTCAATAAAAACAGCACACAGACAGAAACGTGTCCCGTGAGGTTGAAGCTGATTTGAGTTTTTCCACCAGCAGGTGTCACTTTCACCACACGAGCAAACTGATTCTTTTTAAGACGCTAAAAGAACAATCTTCTGTTTGCCCTCCGCTAATCTCTGAAGAACAATCAGCGTCACCAGGGGGGCCCCCCCTCGCTGTGTTTCCTGTGGTGTGGTGTTTCCAGATTAAAAGACACCTCTGCCTCTATGGCTATATGCTTCTTATCTGTGGTCAGCCTCCTGCTCTTTGAGCCATCACGGGGCTGCACCTTCTGGTCGGTGCATCTCTGCCGGAAATCAGGCCAAAAACAGACACAAATAGGCCGGTGGCATTTTACTGGAAGAGCCCCCGGGCCTTGACCCCATTTCCCAGCCCCGGCTAAATTACGCCCACTGATTCAGAGGGAGCCACAAAAGCCATGTTGTGGCCGGCTGGCAGCCCGAGCTCGGCCGCAGACGCCGCAGCTTTTCAGGCCGTGCACAGTGGACTCCTCTCATTCAGACAGAAACAACACTACTTTACATTAAAAAGGTATTTCCTCAGTCTGCCTCTCACTGAGCCACACAAGAACCACAAAGTGATATGATGTCATGAGAGATTTCTGATTTGACACAATCTGAATGAACTTTGAAGGGCGCTCAATGATAATATTCCTCTTAACTACAATCTGAGCCCCGTCACAGTGAAAGGCTGAATTACTGGCACGTCTCCTTCAAGCCAAGACTGGGAATTACAGTGTGGACAGTCAAGTGTGAGAGGCCACGTTATTATCAACTGGGCAGGCTTTCAGCTTCAGGCTCTGCAGCCCCCCCGCCCCGCATGGCCCCTAATGTCCGTCCCCCCTTTGTGGCAAGGGATTAGACAGTCTTTTCTTCTGGCTGCTAACTCAAGACAATCAACACAACCACTTGTTATTCAGCTCAGGACCTAAAGAGTTGGAAAACTTGAGAAAAATTCCAAGTAAACAGGAGCCTGATTTCCTCAGAGAGATCTATTTTCATAGTGACCAAACTGCAAATCTCTGGTTGTGCTCCAACACAACACTGTGAATAACAGACACACACACACACACAATGTTTGAGATAGTGATGACAATCCCGTGTGGTGAAAACACAAAGTCTTAAATCAACAGCATGATTGAGGCCTTTGTCTTCTGTGTCTCTTGTGGGCGACAGGCTTCTGGATGATGAGATGTGGAGGAATAAAGATCTGTCTTCAGGAGACTGACAAAATACGCTTATGTACCTCCAACCTTCTTATCGCACAAGAAAACAGAGACAAAGAGGTGCTGGAGGAAGAAGGAAACTCATGAATCACTTTAACGTCCTGATTAGAAAAAGGGCTGACCAGAAATCTTTCATTGGTTATTAAATCTTTTTAGTGCTTTTTGTAAGTGTGACCAAAAAAAACAAAAAACAAGACTCGTCTATCACGAAAAGACAATTTTAAGGTTTATGTTGCCAAACGGAGAATCACAGGGGGATCGTCCTAACCTTGCATTTTGTTTTTCTTCCTTGACACTCAGAAAATTGTATTTGGCTGGCAAAACATCAGCCAAAGCTCAGCTGAGTTTGGTCAACCCTTCCTCTCCCCGGTGGGAAGAAAATTTACGATAAGGGGGAAATGGGCATCGGTCAACATGCCACATTACGCCGCCCGGACAAAGAGTGTGGGAGAGGTGCTGACCGGCACACAGCGTCCACCCTGACACGTCTGTGTGGAAAGTAACTGCAGGACGATACCTTCGGTTCATCTGTGGAGGAGCGTGAGCGATTTCACCCCCTCACAGTCTCATTTACATTATTAACTTATTCACTTTCCTTTTTTGTCTTCATAAGAATTTGTGTTTCAGTGAAACATATTTTGAATTATTCTTCTGCGTTCACTTTAAAGCGTCATTGAAAATTTGCTGCTTTAATTGAAACACGCTCCAAATGAAGGCGAAACGCTTTGTTTTCCAGATGAGCTGGCGGTTTGTGCAGACCATGCAGATGACATATATGATAACAGCAGCTTTAAATGGGAACTCTGAACAGAAAGTCAAACTTTGGCTGTGCTGCTGCAGCTGTGTCAGGGCTCATAAAACTCCAGGATGTTTTCTGTTTGTGTAAGCAGAAAAAATGCGAACACTTCATCATAATCACTACGATGACAAGAGGCACTCGAAACTTGGCCAGCACCACAGGCCACAAGAAAAACAAAACAAACAATGCACCAAATATCAGCAGTGTTTGTGTCCCATCACAGAGTTCTGGTGGTGAACACATAACCATAGAAGAAGAGTACAATCCCAAAATAGCCACTAAATTTACAACTGAGAGATAATCTCATAACGGGAGTAACCGTTTTTCCACATCCCAGAATGCCTTTGGAAAACCACCACGGAACAGGCATGACCTTGTTGTTTTAGCTGCTCTATTTTAAAGCTGAGAAAGTCAAAGTGTCATTAGTAAGAATTTGACAAATGTGTGCATGGCTGCTCCGTTTGGACTCACCGTCGGTGCAGATGAAGCACTTGCAGAGACAAACGCACAGACAGAGCAGGAGGACGGCGACCACGCCGCACACAGACAGCAGGAAAACCACGGCTGGAGCCACTGCGGCACACAGACACACACATTTACTGCAAAGCTTCTGCATGTTTAAACATCCCACACATCAATGCACATCCAGCTAAACATATACCAGAGTAATGCTTCCCGTATTCTGCTGCTTTACAGGATACAGGCCTCCATCAAAGCAGCCATAATTACCTTCGACTAAAATAGCTAAGGATACGCACAAGCCAAGAACGGGAAGCACAAATGGTCGTACATATTTTTGAGAAATTATGAGTTTTAAATCTGCAGCTCCATAAGGTAGACATATCATGCTTTTATTTTCCTAAACATGACGTCATGTGTGTTGTTTTACCACGAGAGGTGTCACCCATGTGTCCTTTAACGATACAACATTCAGGAAATGTTTCGTGTTCTTATCCTTACACCACAAATCTGAGTGGAGCTGTCAGTGCCGGAGAGCCTTCAGTTAAAGAAAAGCATGTGGTTTTTACATATTGGTAAAAATCAATGTTGATGTCAGCCCTGTTGTGTCTCTTCAAGGTTTTTACTTTTTGTGCTTTTAAATTCATGTAAAATAAACAAAATGCTTGGACTTGGACTTGGAGGTGTCTCTCCACAGGAGGGACTCGCCATGTTTGTTGAGGGACACTGTCAGCGGTTTGTCCAAACCCTGGTGCAGCACGATGCACTTGACGGACAGGTCGCTGAGCAGCCCCGATTGGAAGAAGAGCGTGCTTGTCACTATCGTGGTGCCGTCTCCCTGATCGTAGACGGAGGAGATGGGCGGCCCGAGTGTCCGGTTGTCCCCCTCCATGTTCCACGTGATCTCGGCAGCAGGGCGAGACTGGGCAGTGCAGTTGGCTTCGGTCACCCCTGAAGACGAGGTCACGTGAGTCACCTCTGGTTTGGGGAGAACTGGAAAAGGAACGATTATGTTTGATTCGAGATTTTCTTTTTTGTATGAATAGTTAGTCCACGTTCAATAAACCACACATTTAGTTCCATATTGTGTTTTGTCTGAGCTTGTCGATGACAGACAACAGAAAGACGTCTGTTCTGTTCTCGTGCTTTTGTAACGGAGAAGGAGAGACGGAGGACGTCGCCTGTCAATCTCTTTGGCCCGAGGACACAATGACACAAGTCACCCTGCAAACAAACTCCAGATAGAGAACAGAGGCAGAGCAGCTTTTACTAACTCTGTGTTTGTGTGTCTGGATATTTGGTTCCACCAGTTTAAACAGAAGCAAAGCTTGTTTAGCAGAGAAAGAAGTGCGCGCACACACACACACACACACACACACACACACACACACTGAGGCCTTGTGTGGAGGGAAACAGTGAGCTCCTCATCACCCGGGCTTTCACCCAAATTAATCACCCCATTCCCCTCAGTGAAGCTCCTCCCTCTGCCATCGTTGTCACTCGTGAAGGAACGTGCACATCCACCCCTGCAGCGTTCGCTTACATCTCCTGAAGTTACACACTTGAACGTTACACCTCTGTGGCAGAAAGAGGACGGAGTTAGTGAAGTGTCAGTGAAGTGGCGGGTTAGAGCAGGAGTTGAATGGCCCCCTAAAGCAGCTCTGGTTTGTTTGTGTTTCCCCTTCCTGAACTAACTCAGGGACACACGCCCATGTTTCCTCTCTGCCCACAGTATATTGTTGAATAGTATACACAACTGGGACTCGTTTATTATTTTTTTCTTCTGAATGAGAGCAACAAGGAGCGACGGGAAGGGCAGAAACACCATCTCCATGTTGCTTCAGAGCCCATAATGATGTGAAGAATGACTGTAAACCTGACTAATACAGAGAGAAACCAAAGCAGTCTCACCGTAGACCGACAAACAGGAAGTGGCGCTTCTGGTGCCGTCGGGGTAGGTGTTGAACTCGCAGGTGTAGCAGGCCTCGTCCTCCGTCGTGACTGACTGGATGGTCAGCTGGGTGTCGTTCAGAGTCCGGCTCAGGCTGACCCGATCCCTGAAGTGCTCCTCTATGTTGTGGTAGCCCTTCCTGCTGTAGGAGGCCATGGTGGTGGTGTCGCCCTGCTCGGCCGTCTTCCTCCACAGCACCTGGTGGACCCTCTCAGGGAGGCTGTACCAGCAGGACAGGGTGGCTGGCTTCCCGCTAATCACGGTCTTGTTGCCCACCTGTCGCACCTTACCTGGGGCCAAGATAAAGGGCAACTAGCTTCAAATGTACAATGGAAGTTTTTTTCTTGTGGGCAGCAATAAAAATAATTATGGTAACAACAGGAAACACCACTGCTGGTTGGCTGGCGGGGCTTTCTCTATAGTACTTCCTGTCTTAAAGCATTCTGGGCGAGCGAAACAAACACTCTGAACCAAAGACGTCTCAGGAGCTGGACTCACCAGTGATCCTGATGCACGTCCGGCCTTCTTGCGAGCCGGTGGGAAAGACATCAAAGATGCAGCGGTAGCAGCCCTCGTCCTCGGGCCCCACCCTGGTGATGGTGATGAAGCTGGCATCGTTGCTGGACGCCGTGAGCTGCACGCCTGGGTGTTGATGGCTGATTCTGGCCTGCGCGTTGTGCTTGTACGCCAGGAGGACCTTGCTGTGCCAGTTGAGCCAGCGGACTTGGTGGACGGTGTCACCTGCCGCCGTGGTGATGTTGCAGCCCAGCATGAGGGGGCGACCGACCTCCACGGTCAGGCGGGAAGGGGCTATGACCTCACCTGAGGCAAGAGGCAGACAGCAAGGTTAAAACATCTGAACATGAAGTGCAACTTGAGCTTTGAAAGCTTTGGATGTACCATGAGTCCTGGAAACAGCAGCTCCTACGATCCACAGCAGCATGAAAAGGTGGGCCGGTCCAAACATCGCTCACCGGGGCAGGAATACCAGATATCTCATCCAGGCTGCAGCTGCAAACTGAAACACTGTCAGAGAGCCTGAGCAGCTTCAGCCACAACCAAAACCTCAGTGTGAAACCTCAACATGAAGCCACGTGACGAACTTTGCCGCCACATAAAGAGGCCATTCTGTAAACCAGCAGAAAAGTGTGAACGAAGAGCCTGCGATGTACCTCGTCTGCTGTCCAGTGTTGTGACTTGTTGAGCTGCTTGCTGCGGCTGCTCAGCGCAGTTGTTGCTGCATCTTATTGGCACACCGTCTGCTGCGATGGTCAACATGAAGTCAGAGGATTACAGCAGCAGTGACGGCATCACCTGAGCATCTGAACATTAGTCATAAACTGAAAACAGAAATCTGAACAGCTTGGAGCTTTCTCCGTCTGATACAGCGAGAAGTTCAGTTAAAGGTTGTTGCCTTAGTAATGAAATGCAGAAATGTTAACAGCTGCTGACTCCAGAAATATCACCTGGGGTCTAATGGTGTGTGTGGGAGGTTTTACAGGTTAATCCGCAGGAGCCCTGCCCCAGTAGGCCCTGTAATCATCCGGCAGGAAAACAAACTGCCACTTTGTCTAGACGGCATCAAACCCAGAGATTTCAAAATCAGTACCTGGGAGCAAACCTTGAAGAAATTACAGAGGCCAGATGACAGGATATTAGTCATTAAGGGGATCACAGCGTGTGTAACTTTATGTTACACTCAACAGTCAGTCCAGCCCAGCTCCTGAAGAACGATGCTACTGCAACCTAACTGATATCAGCAGGGTTCAGGCAAAGCCCGGCCTTTGATCAGCGTCTACAGGCGAGGCCAAGGGGACCTGCTGCGGAGAGAGAACCTCAGCTAAACCACAAAACAGACCCATGTCCGGACCTCAGAGCTTTATGGGTCTTAGTTTTCTCTTTCATGGTGCCAACCATCTGGTTTCCAACACGCAGCCCGCTCCTGTCGGGCAGCGCTTCAATCACTTTCCTTCTACAAAAACTCTGCAGATGTGTGAATGGGGGGCTGTTAAGAAATCTGATCCAATCAATCAACTGGCAGCTTCAACCCCCCACATCCAGATGTGTACCACAGCTGTTTATATGATACTGATACTAAAACAAAGTAAACATCAGCTTCATCCATCAGGTGCAACAAGGACATGTGGCAAAGTTACAACGAAGTCAAATAAATTCAGCTTTAATTTAGTTTCATTCAATGAAACATTCGTGAGAAAGAATCAAATAAAGTGCCATTTCAAACAAAGTCACGTTAGAGTCGGAGAAAAACATCCAAATATTCAACATTAAACTTTGAGTCTTACATTCAGCTTCAAGGAAAAATAGAGGACTATTCAAAATTACGGGATTGCTTAGAATTTATGCTGTTGAGTAATTTTCCTGACTTACCCACTGACAGTCAAAACCTACACTAAAGGAGGCTCCAAGGATTAGAGAAGCTCCCCGTGCTGCAGGTGATGTGAAACTGGAAACGAACGATCCATAGCTCACACATGAAGCTCCCAGCCTTCAGTGCCGAGTTCCTGCAGGAACAATTCAATCCCTCATTCCTGAACCCGCCTCAGCTCTTCCTGAGACATGAACGATTAAGGAACAGAGTCCTCCAGTGGCCATAACGCACATCTGCAGCATTGTTTCAGTTTGAACAAAAATATATTCCCGTACTGATATTATAACTATATAAATCAAATACATCTCCTTTATTTTAGAAAACCAATGAAGTAAAAATGTGCAAAAACCATGATACAAAAACAATCATGTTAAAAATAAGTATAAAATGGCAGTGGTCAATTATTAATCATATTAATGTTAACAAAGATGATTTACATTGAACATGTCAGAGAAATAAATCAAATAAATAAAAATTAAAACAAAAACATCATCACAATCACATATTCAAAGCAAAACATAGAACTTAGTTTTTAATAAAAAAACTTGAGCTGTAGTTTGAAGAGAATCTTTCTCTAAAAGCAGCAAATTAAATAAAAAAGCCACAACAAACGTGTGAGGTCTGATTGTGTAGTTGTTGTGGGGGAGTGGGGAAAGGAGGGAAAAACAAAAAAGTATGTGTGTCGCCATTTTTGCAGTGCGGTGAGCCACTTGTGTTTTGTTGTGTGTCTCTAAACGGCTCGTGTTGGTCCAGACACCTCTTCTTTGTGTGTCAAAGGCTCCAGCTGGGGGTTGTTTGCAGATGTCTGCTCCACGAACTGTCTTCAGATAAAATGAGACGACTAAATCAGTCAGCTGGGAAAAGTGACAGACGGAGGGAAGATCACGTCATGAGAATAATTACCAATAGTTAAGTCTTACTTGGGAGCTTCTGTGACTGTTTTTGGTGTCCTGCTCTTCCTCCCGTCCCGTCGTGACAGACTAGGGGGTGAAGAAAAGTCAGAGATGAACGAGCACTTCTCAGGTTACTTATTGACGGGTCTTCAGTCTGAAGCTGAAAATTACCTCCTGCAAAATATTAGTAGGATGATGAAGATGATTAGAGTGAGACCAACACAGGACAACACAACGGTCAAAAGGAAATCTGTGAATGAAACACAAATGTGATGTGGAGCATTAAACAACAGAGTAAATGGAAATCACATCGACAGGATCTTTGTGTTTTATAAAACACTGACTTGAGTCTTCAGATCCAGACTCCTGATCAGAACCTGGAGAAGAAAAAAGCAAACATGACAATCACAAACCAACAATCAGTGATGACTGTACTTTTCTGTGTTTCTCACCATCAGCAGGCGTCTGCGTGACTTCAGGAATCATCACAAACGCGTCTTTCTGAGCGGAGAGCCCTCGAGCTGAACATCCAACCTGTGCTCCGCTTTCCTGGAAATCCGGCAGCACAGCTGTGGCGGTGACGGTGACGGTGCCGTTGTTGTTGTCGACCCTGACGGTGTTGTAGTGAGCGAGGTTGAGGGGCGTCTGCGAGACGGTCAACGTCAGCGTGGGAGCAGGCCGTCCTGTGGCCGAGCAGGAAACAACCGACTCTCCGGTCCAGTTCGATTCCCGAACATGTAGAGAAGGTTCATGCAGCTCTGCAGAGGAGAGATCGAACAGATTTAATTACGTGGAGGCTTCATGGCACAGAGAGAAACGCAGTACATACCAGACAGGATGAGGCAGGTTCTGCCAGTGATGGAGCCAACAGGATAAGTGTTGAATAAACAGAAATAGCAGCCTTCGTCCTGCGCCATCACCTGGCTGATAACGATGGAGCAGTTGTGCAGTCTGACGTCTCTGACCTCCAGTTTTCCGTGAAAGCCAGAAGTGACTCTATGTCCTGAATATTTGCTGTAAGAGGCCAGATTCTTCCTCCCCTCAGGTGACATCTTCTGCCACGTGACCTGGACGACGTCTTTAGATTGTGTGAGCTGGCAGCTGAACCGCACCTCCTCTCCCACTGCTGCCACCACGGTCTGCTGGGTCTGGATCACCGCTGTCTGACCTGCAGGGGCCAAAACAAAAGGACGAGGAAATGATCCGATGTGAGGCAGGTGAATAGTCCAAATTTTCTCCTGGGGATTAATTAAATTCTTATGAATCAACGTCTGCAGACTAAAGGTCAACAACAACAAAACAAAAAAGAGATTCAGCACTTGATAGACACATAATCATTTTAATATTCTCATTTTTGCAACTCTTGTATCACTCACCATTCAGCCAAAATCTCTATCTAATATATAATCATATAAAAAGGACTTCAGGGTGTTTCTGTGTTGTCTGTCTGCAGCATAACTTTAATTCATGCAAATGTTTCTCTCCTGCTGTCAGTTTGCATGGACTGGACATCATTGAACGACTGGAGCAAAGCAAAGACAGTAGAAATCTCATACCTCCTGGAAAGACTCCCAGCAAAAAGACAGAGCAGAGTAGAAACGAACATGTGGCCATCGTGGCAGATTTGCGCCAAAACTTTGAGTTTGGCTTTGATAAAAACGAAACGGGACGTCAGAAGAGAAGAAGGCGGGGGGGGGGGGGGGGAGTGTTAACATAATTTAAAAAGTCTCTTTGGAGTCAGCCAATCAGTCTATTTTTATATTAGGAGTGTATAAACATCCATCTTGGTGTCCCATTACAAGATAATCTGAGATTATTAATATTTAGGTGTTTTATGAAAGGCGCCCGACGCCCCTATAAAAAATCCAAAATGGAGCCGTCCGCCCTCCGAGCGTAAATTTGAAAAGCAATTTCACTTTCAGGAAGAGATTTAGACTATGAAATCCCATTTCTTAGTCTGAGAGGACAATAAACAGTAAAACTTTAGAGAATAATTCTGGGGGATAAAAGTTGCAGCCCGTTTTTTTATACCGTAACTTTTCCTACAATTTGAGGTTTTAGTCTCTCGAACTATCCAACAGGCACACATGGGACCTTTCTCAGCACCGAGTCCAAAATAAATGATTGAATGAAATTATCATGTACACATGCAATGAATAAACTCATTATCAGGCAGAAATCTAAGTTTGTTTATCAGATTGACAGACTGACACGTGTGACAATACTGCAAAAAAAAAAAAAAAAGTTTGTTGAAAATTCATTAAGTTGTGATGATTTAACTGGAGATTGACAGAAACTGCAACATTTGACCCGGAAATTAAAAAAATCCTGTTTCAAAAACAAAGCAGATACAGTGTCTACCAGGAAACTGAACATATATCAGACAATTAACTCATAAACCTGGATAAAAACCTTCCTGGAAATAAATCTAAAATGTTGGTAAAATCTGATTCTGACATGAAAAAATAAATATTCCTGCTCTTCTCCTCTCTTCTCTCTCTGTGACTATCTGAATAAATCTTTAAAGATTTAAACAGCACATTATCATGAGCACCGCTTACATTGTACTGTCAATAAACACAACTACATCGTTCAAAAATTATTAATTGTGTCTGAAATTATTCTGGGGGGGGCATGTCCCCCCTGTCACTCCAGGGATTTCTGCCTATGATGAAATCTGAATAATACATGTAAGATAAATAAACAGATAAACTCAGGACTTGTATAAAAAGTAGAGATGTTTCATTTGGCCAACTCATAATAATCCAAATATGATTATTGTTGTTAATATTATTCTTCAAGAACAGACTAACAGCAAAACTGTACCAATAATATTGATTGTTAACTAACAATGTCCAAAAATATCATATTTACAAGCAGTTTGAATCAAAATTTTACTTTAATTTATTGGAATAAATTTGACCAAAATGTATTTGTTGAGGCTCAAATTTTTTTTGTCGATTCTTTTCCGGGTTGAAAAAGTATAATTTATAAATTGGGGGGAAAAAGAAGTCCTCAGCCAGAAGTGTTCAGTCTGCTGAAGACATTTAGTGTTCACATTTCTGATTTTTGATTCTTCGTGGGTGTCCGTTTTTTGATGTTTTGTCCGTCCTGTGCTGCTGCAGGTTTTTGGATCCTTAGAATAAAAACATCAGAAGTCATTATAACTCACGTCCACATCACACTGCAGACTCCTGTGTGTGGTGTGTAGTGAGACTCTTACACTTCAGTGCTTCGGTCTGCCTGAGGTCTCTCACTCATCTCCAGCTCCCCGTCTGACGAACTGAGGGATTTAACAGTTAGAGGCAGATTCATGAACAAAAATTTATGAAGCCTCACAGACAACACACACATTCAAACACCTACCTTCTTTTTCTTCTGCACCAGCAAACGACAAGGCCGACCTTGCAAACAATAAGAATAAGAACCACAGAAACTACAAAGGACCAGTGCGCTCCTTTGACAAAAAGAGGGAGAATTGTTAATAGACTGAAAATTATAAAGCAACAATCAATCAAATAAAAACACTAACTTGAGTCTTCAGATCCAGACTCCTGATCAGAACCTGGAGAAGAAAAAAGCAGAGTGACACCAACACAGGACAACACAATGGTCAAAAGGAAATCTGTGAATGAAATACAAATGTGATGTGGAGCATTAAACAACAGAGTAAATGGAAATCACATCGACAGGATCTTTGTGTTTTATAAAACACTGACTTGAGTCTTCAGATCCAGACTCCTGATCAGAACCTGGAGAAGAAAAAAGCAAACATGACAATCACAAACCAACAATCAGTGATGACTGTACTTTTCTGTGTTTCTCACCATCAGCAGGCGTCTGCGTGACTTCAGGAATCATCACGAACGCGTCTTTCTGAGCGGAGAGCCCTCGAGCTGAACATCCAACCTGTGCTCCGCTTTCCTGGAAATCCGGCAGCACAGCTGTGGCGGTGACGGTGACGGTGCCGTTGTTGTTGTCGACCCTGACGGTGTTGTAGTGAGCGAGGTTGAGGGGCGTCTGCGAGACGGTCAACGTCAGCGTGGGAGCAGGCCGTCCTGTGGCCGAGCAGGAAACAACCGACTCTCCGGTCCAGTTCGATTCCCGAACATGTAGAGAAGGTTCATGCAGCTCTGCAGAGAAGAGATCGAACAAAGGCTGCTCTGGTAATCTGGAACAAACACACGTGGTTCTACATTTGTGCAGAATCCTCACCGGACAGCTGGAGGCAGGTCCTGGCGGTCAGAGCACCATCAGGGTAGGTGTTAAACAGACACAGATAGCAGCCTTCATCCTGCTCCGTCACATTTTTCACAACTAAGGTGCTGTTCTGCAGTTTGGAACTCTTTATCTCCACTCTATCCCTGAAGTCAGGACTCACTGTGGGGCCGGAGTATCTGCTGTAGGAGCCAACATTCTTCTCTCCATCAGGTGAGATTTTCTGCCATGTGACCTGAATCACATCTTTAGGTTGTTGGAGCCAGCAGCTGAAGTCAGCGTCTTCTCCTGCTGCTGCCACCACAGTCCGATGAGTCTGTACCACGGATGTTACACCTGCATGTGAGGACAGATCCAGATATTAAAACCCCCAACAAACAACATGCATACATGACTGCATATGAAAGTAAAAGTCCCTTTCTCACCTTTTGGAAAGACACCAAGTGCAAGAAGAACGTGAACAACTAAGAAACGCACCATCTTTGGCGCCAGAAAGACAAAGGAAACGTTTTGTTGCATGTTTAGAGCCGGGCAGGTGGAGGCATGCAAATGGCTACAGGAGCTTCAAATAATCCCTCATTCTCAAAAAACATGAAGGAACATCAGACCCCAGACTTTAAAAATAACAGCTTCTCATGAAAAACCAACTAGGATTATAATTTAATAACAAAGAGCAGCTCATTTAGAGACACAATAAACCCCCCCCTGTTCCACCATAATGGTATATTCGCTCCAAAGATCGAAAGGGGGAGGAACTTCTACATTTGCATGTTCCGGGTTCTGTTTTAACCCTTGAACTTCTCTATTAAATGTTCTTTTTAAGTATATATGTGTGTGTGTGTGTGTGTGTGTGTGTGTGTGTGTGTGTGTGTGTGTGGCTGGAGTCAGGCATCTTTTAAGACAGAGCAACAACAACAACAACAACAACAACAACAAAAGACTAAGACATGAAGCCAATAGACCAATTAACATTTAATCATGTTAATAACAATAAATATTTGGATAAATTATTTGAAACACATGAGCTCAAAGAGGGACTTCCCCTCCACATGTCTGAAGGTAGATGTGTGCGTCCTTGTGAGGAGTAAATAACACTGAACAAGTGCTAGTGCAGATAATAAGGAGAAAGTAACATGTTGTGTCTCTGGTGTGGCAGTTTGTCTTTCAGTGTAATATCATACAAGCTGTGCAGACAGAAATAGATGTGATTTTTGTCAACAAACTCAGATCTCTTCAATGAGTTTAGCAACACTTGCCGTTCCTAAATGAATAAATAATAAATTCTGTGCTGAAATCTAAGAAGCCGTGCCACTTTTTTTCTCCTCTCTCCTCTTCCACACAGTAAACACTAGGTGGCGCCGTCGTTTCAGTCTGTTCTGCGTTTCCCTGTTTTCATTTTGAACTGGTTACATTCCCATCACTTCTCCTACATTTTCACTTTTGTAGAGTCTTTTCAAAAAACAGTTAAAGTGCTGAGGACAGGTACATTCAACAGGTAGTTAGCAACTTTTAGCTTAATCCACTGAGATGTCTAAAATATCAGACGCAAAGGAACACAGTTACATCCAATACATCTAATGCTTTTTAGAATAAATAGAGAAAGTTGAAATGGCAAACGACTACACACATTCTTCCCTTGCGTTGGCCTTTAACCTGCTGGAGAGACGGAGAAGCAAAGTTCACTGCATTGATAAGATACTGGGTGGATATTGAACCAAATATCTTTTTTACTTTAATGTGGCTCACCTTTTTCTCCACCTCACTCCGAAGACTGTGATGCAGACAATAAAAGCTACCAGCACGACTGCGATTGCCACAGTTGATCTTTTCCCTGGAGAAGAAAGAAAAGCCTGTTCTTCAGACTTGACATTCACGAAATTAGGTAAATAACATTTACTCAGAAGAGGAACAGGGAAATATCTGCGGTGGCATTTTTACTTTCAAATTTTCAGTTTTAATTTCCCAAATTCACACCATTGATCCTGACCGGGAAGATGAGTTAGTTAGATGACTGCTGATCATAAATAACAAATCACTGTACTATGACATGGGGTTTTTTCCCCTTTCTTCAAAAGAAAAACTGAAAATGTAACGATGAGTCACTGAGAGATTGTGTCACTATGCAGATTATTCCCTGATGGACTGGTTCCTGGTTCTCATTTCAAGAGGAAACCAATAAGGACAATGATTTCTGTGAAGCTGGAATGAGTAACAATGAAATTCCTAACTATTCGGTTGGATTAGTCAGTTCAGTTGTAGTCACAGCCTGACTTCCTGTGTAACCACTTTAACGACAACATGCGACCAAAACAATGCCATAAAACAACTGATATACAAACCATCAGTTTTGTCTTCAGGCTGAGCAGCATTTAAAGAGAAATGGATCCTCTCCTGCCGCTGTCCAATTCGGCCCTTGTTCAGCAGACAATCCACGTGCCCGTCCCAACCCTCGGGTAATCTCAGGGTGATGTTTCTGCTGCTGGTAAACGTCTGGTCACTGCTCTTCACTGTCATGGTTTTCGGACTGTCTAAGTAGGCGGCGTCCGGAGAAACGAGCCATTCGATGGTTGGAGCTGGTTTACCCGTGGCGGAGCAGCTGAACACAACTCCCATGTCTTCTTCCTTGGGAGCAACTGTTGTGTTCACCGATGATATTCCTTTATGGTGAAATGATGAAAGTGATCATTGTGAGAACTACAACCCAGAAAATGTCGATATTTTGACCGCTGACCAAACGTCTGAAACATCATGACATTCACTGTTTTACCTTCCACAGTGAGGCAGGTCTCCCTCCTTTTGGACCCATCAGGAAACGCATTAAAAGAGCAAATATAACAGCTCTCATCTTGCCATGACACATCCCGCAGACTGATGGATGTTGAGTTTAGGGACGCTTCTGTAAATATCACTTTTCCAAGATAAGGCTCATTTACTTGCTGTCCGAACCGCTTGCTGTATGTTGCCATGTTTTCCAGTGAGTCATCCTTGTTACGCCTCTGCCACGTGACCTGGAGGACGTCTGAAGGGAAGGCAGGTTTTTATCAGCTCAATATTTACAGTTTGGACATTAAACAGAGCAGTTTGACAGCAGCTGTTCAGAGAAACTACAAAAATAAAACCCACTACAACTGCAGACATGCCTTCCAAATAAAACTACCATATAAAAAAAAAAGAATAAAAACATACCTTTGTGATTTTCCAGTGTACATCTGTAGTAAGCCTCTCCACCATATTCAGCCGTTGCATTTCCATCGCCACTTACTTGAGCAGCTACAGCTAAAAATAAAACAGGCTGACTGTCAGGAAGAGCAGATTTCAAACAGCCTGACATAGATTCAGGTAGACATGAAGTACAGATAGGTTTTGACTTCCTTTCATGAGAAAGGACATTGATAAATAAAATACAAAACAATAAAGAACCAATAACCTTAATAATAACCAGTTTTTCTCCATAATCATGAAATAAACAGGTGCTCTGAATCTAGAAGGCATTTCTCTCATTCCTATCTGATAGCATCACCTACTTTTGACCAGCAAAGTAAATACCAGGAGGAACATTTTGTCTTTCACCACTGATGATCCAGATGCTTTCATTTTTACCCATGAACTGCATTTAAAGCTCCAACAAAGTGAAACTTAGAGAAAGGGGTGGGGATTTTCAACAAGGATTAGCTCACGCCTTTTAGGAACACGCTGCTCCTCGAGTTATACTTACTGTATATGATATCAAACTCCATGCTGACCTCATAAAACAAACCACAAAAGCACATTTCCCCTGCCCCAATAGAAATTTCCCACACCTTTTAACAACGCAAATTCACACAATTTTTATCACTAAGTTGATGATGCAACTGTGAAGTCCAGTAAGTCAGCAACAATTTCAGTAACTTCAACTTTAAAATAAATAAATCAACAAAGCAGAAGTACTGTATGTTTGTTTGTTTTGTTTTTTTTTTGCTTTGAGGTTCCAGCCTTATTACCCATGATAGGCTAACACTTTATGCATGATTGCCGTCATGTGATATGGAGGTCACAGTGTGGGAAAGCCCACACGCAAACTCTGAACTTCTGTAAATCAAGATGAGAAATACTTACCAGAACATTTTAAATGTTTCTCAGCATTCTCAAAAATCAGAGTGAAACTTCACTACTACATCATGATCCCTTTCACCAAATCCCAACAACCAGCACGGAAGAAGACAATTTCCCTGAATGGATGTCATTACCGATGACATATTTCCTGTTATGGCCCGGTTAGTTCGAGTGTCTTCTGCTCAATAATAAGTATAATATCAATATTAATATTATGTGACATCCTGTTGACTAAACACCAATCGATTCATCCTGGAACGTACACAATGTCTTCATGTCAGGGTAACTCCTGGTGTGACTGCTGACATACATTAAAATCCAGATTCATCATTTAAAATCGATAGGTGCAGACTGTTACATAATACATAAAGGGTGTGTTGAGTCAGGGAGTCTTCCACAGAAAAAACTATAAATACATGATGGGAAGTACCTGTCCTACCTACCAGGTACCACACAACTGTGAAAGGGCTCATGGTTTGTATTACCATGAGAGTGTCAAAGCTACAACAATGTGATCTGTCTCTGTCAGGAAGTACCATTTTGGTCAATGGGGCCAGTTCGCTGTTGACAGTCAGTACAAAAACAAATTCAATGTCCCTGATGTAAGAGTCAGGAAGTGTGTCTCAGGAAGAAAAAAAAAGAGAAAACAAAAAGAAAAATATACCTAGGTTGTTCTATATAGGTTTTGGTAAGGGTTGGCTGAAAAAAACACCTTGGTCAGATTGCAGGAAAATACAGGGCTTTCTCAGAGGAGGGACTCTTGGATATGCTGCACACAGCACAGTGCAGAAAAACAGAAACAGTGATTATGATGAGTGCAGGGCTAACTGGTAAAATTACAGGAATAGGAAACTTAAATAGTGCAAGTATCAGCACTACAGGCTCCAGTGGCCAACTTGGATAGAATGTTGATTTGGATTTATTCATCAATCATCTCATCAATCCCAGCTCAGCCTGGACGGGTCACCAGCACAGAGTCAGAGACAAACAACCATTCACACTCACACAAACATCATGTGTTTGGATGGTCGGAGGAAACCCACACTGCAAACGGGTACCAAACCTGCAACCTTCCTACTGTGGGGCAACAGCGCTAACCACAATGCTGCCGCGCTGCCCCTGATTTGGATTTATTTGATCTTAAAATAGTTTTTGTCATGCCTACAGTCAGAGCAGCTGACTTGTTTGCTTGTTCGTGTCATGCTAATCATTTTACCTGTCGCAGGCTGCAGAAAGTGTTGATTTTGAATTGCAAACCTTGTGTGAGGCATATTCTTCTCACAAAAGGGTGGGGGCTTTCGTATCATATGCTCTTGGCCAAAGAAGTAGTTCCTCTGTAAAGAAGTAAAATCTTAAACGTTGCAGGGGAACACCAGCACCACAAAAACAACAACAAAAGAGTGTGTAGTGATGTTTGTGTTTGTAGGGCAAAAATTTGCAAAGTCATACTTTAAAGTGGAACAACAGAACTCAAAGAAAGAATGTCATTTAAATGCACATAGCAGGAATTTGCACTGAATCTTTGGTGGTATCTGCCAAAGGGCATCATGCTGTTATAAACAGAAAGGTACTCAAAAAGAAGGGTGATGGTAATGAATTTCTCACCCATAATGACTTTAACAGGATATATGTAGGCGGAGGTCCATTCAAAGCAGAAGAGTTCTATGAACCACTAAAGTGTCAAGAACATTCCCCAAGGAGAGAACATCGTTAAGGGATCTGTGAACATAAAAAGTAAGTCAGGTATTAGACTCTAGGATCGCACATCATTCTCAGAACTGATCTGTAGTCAAATTATGTGTAACTGGGATCATGTGACAATAACTCGGTACATGTGATGTTCTATTCAAAAATGACTCAGCACACGCACTGAATGAATGATACCTACTGAAGTGGAAATTTTCATTTTCATTTAAATACTGAGATAGTGTGTTGTTGCCTGCTCCTGCGTTACGATCTTCCAAACTACCACTAAATAATGCAACAAAAAAAAAACTGAGACTAACACTTTAATTAGACTTTATTTTATTTTTCTCAGGACGCTAACAGACACAAAAGCTCAAAAACAAAAACAGAAGTGGAACAACATTTCTCTTGAATAATCTGAATGTGAGTAAAACAACAAACAAAGCAGAGGAAAAAAAATATTGGTCCTCAGTGAAATTAATTAAGTGCTCTGATATACATGCGAAATATACAGAAATACAGAATGACAGATTAAGGAAATACCTCAAGTCCATTTCTGGGAAACACGTTTGAATTATTAGTATTACGGTTATAGACACACACATTCACAACTGAATAAAGCCCATTTTCTTTCTGCATGAAGGTGCTGTAGGGCTCAATGTCCGGAGGCTCCTGCAATAAGACACACAGTCCAAAATATTTACCTTTAAATTTACAACGTAATTATAAGATGTAAAGATTTTCGGGGAATTTATTTACCAAGATAGTTTGAGTGTGCTGTGGTTCTGGTGGTCCTCTGCTGTTGAAACAAAAACACAATGTGTGACTTTTCTCTTTATTCACGTATATTGAGTAGTCTATTTTTGTCGGTAACACAGGAAATGAAAGACTATGTCCTCCTTCACTGCCCCATCTCAACTTCTACTCAAGACGTATGTCTGCAGTGCACTTGCTGCCATTCAAAATGAGATAAATATGCTCTTTTAAAAGCAGCTCAGGGGCCCGAAATAGAAAAACAAAGGTACATTTTTTCACCCTGTGAATACAGCTATTTTGTTATTGAAAGTAAAATACTAAAGCCAAAAAGGAAATGTAAACTATATTCCAAAAGGTCTAAATATTTTTTATTTTATCAGGTAGAGGTGGTAACACCTAATAAGGATAAGCCATTCTTTTACTAATTAATTATTTACATTTACTAATTAATTATATTTTCTATTATTAATTTGACTGAACACTGAAGGTGCTTTAAATGTAAATTATTAAAAGACAAGAGTGTAAATGTATTTTGTTCCTTTCCACCGCTCAATGTTGTTAAATTATGAAGTATTTTTTAAAAACTTTAAAAACGAACACAGCTGAGACAAAGTGCACTAAAATTATTGGGTTTTTTTAACAATTAAAAAAAAAAAAACTATAATAAAAGCACATCATAAAGCACTAAAATAAGAGCAGAGTCTCATGTGGGGTTAAAAGCCGAGGAATAAAAGGATATAAAGGCTGCGGTAGTCTCTCACCTGGGATGTCTTCTTAATCCCAGGATAACTGCAGAAATCATCAAGACAATAGTTACAGAAACCAGTAGACTTGTCAGTCCTATGGGAATGCCGGCCTCTCGCTCTGTTCCAGCGCCTGAATCTAAATGTGGAGAAAAGAAACGGCAGTGGTATTTTCCCAAGAGGACTGATACACTGGCCCACTGGCCAACTGGAATGAATGAATGCATGCTTTGATGAACCTGCAAACTAGAAATACAAATATCACTATACCATCGTAGCACCATGAAATAACAACTTTGTTTCAGGAATAAAAATGGCAAATGTGCTTACCTATCAGACTGACATTGACATAGAGACGGACAATATTTGTTCCCCCTCCGTATGCGCACTCACAGGTGAAGTTCCCACTGTCTTCTGTTGTCAAATTGCTCAGGTGGAGAAATAAAGTCTGATTTTGCTCCCTAAGTTTGAAACTGGAGCTACAATTTGTCTCATAGTGGTGTCCATGTCGATACAGTAGAAGACACCTTTCTCCCACCGTCCTCTCCGTGCTGATCTTGCACACAATCAGTGTGATGAAATTCGCCGTGCTATTGAGGCATAATGGAGTGTTGTCTGGTTCACTCCCCAGGGTTTTTTCAAGCACTGCAATCAATAAGAATCAACCAGTAAACACACAGTATCTGTAACTATTTCACACAATGACAGTTTGTATTTTTGAAAACTAATTTTGTGCACAGTACCTTCAGAGTTAGAACACACAGTTAGTGGCATAAACAGAACAGAGAACAGAATCCAACCACCCATGCTGGTCTCTGCTGCCGCCGGTGCACAGAGCACTGTGGGAACAAGACACTTTTACCTCAACCTCAGACTCTTAGCTCATGCTGAGTTATGCACTGATGGGAACATTTCTACAAAGGAAGTGCTTCAATAAGCGTGCACTGCTTCAGCTTTCATGTTACCACTAGAGCAAGCTGGTGTATGACTACTTGGCAACAGAGAGGCCCCTTTAATCTGTTCATCCAGTGTCTTGTTTGACTGAGGCATGCAATTATCATTGTTGGGTCTAAGAAGCAACATCTGTCACCAGATCAAGACTCCTCATGCACGTGTTGTGAGTTGTTCAGGATCATGGGTTCTTAAAGATGGATCCTGTATATTGTACTGCTTGCGCAGGTCTAGAAATGTGGAAGGTCACGGAGATCGCGTGGCACAATGAAACTGAGATGTTTTTGAATTTGTGGTCATCACATGCTTAGAGCTTTAAGTGTGAATAGAGAGCAGAATGGTTTATGTAGCAATGAATGTGCATCACCTCCTTTGTAACGAAGCTCACTTGTTCTCCTCACACATCCATTACCAATTGATGAGTGCGAAGGGTTCGGGTTAGACAATGTCATTGAAGAAAACCTCAACATAAATGTGGGTAAGAACGGGAAGTTCCTGCAAGAAGCAGTGGGACTGGTTGACAGGTCAACACCCGAGAAAGTAAATGAATTCTGCAGGTCCAAAACATTGGGCAGAAAATGAGGGAAAGCCATACAAAAGGATTCCCATTGCGTCATTCTATCGTGTTCCTGTGCACGATGATGGCTGAATAAACGACAACATGAAATAAGTGCTGATGATGATGGTGGGAGTGGTTTGTATCGATTTGGGTGCACACATTTTTATTTTTATATTCGGCTAACCTTGCAGAAACTGACTAAACTTGGTTGTGCAATGCAGCCAGTGAAATATATGAAGCGAAAAAAGCGAAAAAACAAAAAACACAACAACAACAAACTCACTCACCCTACAGTGAAGTTGTGAAGGGGCTTATATTTTCCACCGCCCACAGATGTGGCTCCCACTGTTCTCTGATGTTAACGTGGGCAGGTGAAGCGACGCAGTCCGTTCTCTGTCGTAAGCTCGAACCTGGAGCCGTAATGTTTAGTTCCTGTTGATACAACAGACAGCAACCTTTTCCTCTCAGTGCTGATCTCACACACACAGGATGAAATCCTCTGTTGGAGTTTTCACAAACAGCTGCTCAGTCTTTGCATTATTTGAAAAATGTTTCAATTGTACCGAATAAGTGAATTACGTATTTTAAACCAAAGTAAGAAGGATTAAAATTGTCAGAACAATATCTCATTAATGACAAAATACTTTTCTGTGTGGCACCTTCAGCTTCTCTTAAAAAAATAAGAAAATAAACCAGTTTCCACCTTCTCAGACTGGCCAAGAGGGGGACGGGGGGCAGGCACATCACTGCATTCATCTGCAGTAACATTAAGATCACATCCTCAGTTAGCGGGAGGTCTGCTCAGGAGGAAGTTAGAAATTAGAATGAGAATGAGAATTAGAACAAACTTCACTGTCTTATTTGGTGAAATTCAAGGATACAACATGTAGGTGTCACTTCAGGCTGGCTGAATTAAGTCCAGGGAGAGTTGAGAATACTGTGCATGAATAGATTTTGGATTCATTTCCTTAAAAAACACATTAAAGCTGAATCATCCAGTCCGCCTGATAGACTATTTACAAGTTAGCATCTTGTATTTATAATATACATATATATATAATATCTATAATATAAACAAAGCATCAATAGGATTAAAATAAATGTTTTTTAGTATTTTTTAGTAGTAACATACAGACAACTCAACAACTTTGATAATTTTAAACTGAAATATGGAGATATATAGAAAGTCCAAATGTCCATATACTATATTTTGTAAACAGGATTACATGCACCATCTCCAGTTTAGTCTAAAACAGTTTCATAGATTGCATAATTTGAGTCTAAATTATTCTCTTTTTCATCTGTTAAATATTCCTCGGGGTTATGGCTGTGGTGTCTTGAGGAGATAGTTTCGTAGATATCACTGCTTCGGTCCTGAAGGCTTGCATAGTGATCGTCTTGATCCTACAAAAATATTCAGTGTTTTAGATCCCAGATGCTTCAGTTTTATTAGTAATAGCAAACATGTCATTCCAAAACAGTGAGGAGAATTAGAAAACAGAAGCATGTAGTTCTTACCAAAAACCTGGGAGTTTCAGATCTGGTTCTTTCAGATGCTTCAGATGATCCTGGTGCTGTGCCCTGACTGTGAACACAAATAAATATCACAGTTAGTAGGGATTCATTAAACAGCTCAAAACAGAGGCAGCCACATGCACAGATAGATAGTGAAAGATTTAAAAGTTTTACACCTTCTCAAGATGCGATCGCAGATGATCCCAGCTGAAACAATGAGGACTGAAATACCAAAAGCAACGATGAAAATGGCAGCAACGACCCTCGTGCCAGAGAAAGATCCTTCGTCTCCACCTGCTGTTTCACAGAAAGTCAGTACAACTTGTATTTCTAATAATAACATTATTTAATCTTTTCTAGCAAATACATTTACCTTCTACAGTAATATGAATATGGATGGAATGTGTTCCTCTTTCATAGGAGCACTCACAAGTGTAGTTCCCACTGTCCATGGGTGTTAAGCTCGTGAGGTTGATGAAAACAGAATGATTCATGTATAAAAACATGAACCTGGAGTCACATTTGTTGTCCAAATGCTTGATGCTGTATTGCAGGTGACACCCATCCGGCAGGTAGGTCTTTGTGCTGATCAAACACTTCACCAATAAAACGGCACCCACATTTGCACTGGAGCATACTGGGGTGATGTCTGAGTCTCCGTCAATGGTTTTCACCACACTCACTGCAATCAAAAGTAAACAGACATATATTACAGGAATAAGTCTAACAAAATGCAAGGTATCTTCTGGCACAGTACCTCTTTTGTCTATGCAAACACACGCTGGCAGAAGCAGGACAAACAACTGTTTCCATCCATCCATCGTTGCAAGGATATCTAAACAGAAGAACAACTGCAGGAAGCTGTTTTGAAAAGATAAGTGCAGCTTTCTGAAGTGTTCTTTACCCTCTGCTTATTGGCGTGCAGTGTGAACAGTGATGTGAAGCAGAAGTGACCCTGACTGCTTCTACTTTCAAGTCACCATGAAACAATGCCTTCTCTTTGTGTCAAACCTGGTAGTTAAATGGTGTAGAGGTGCATGGATACAAAGAGAAAACCTAAAACTATTTATTTAATCCTTCGAACATTCAAGAACTTGAACAATTTAAAGAAATAAGCATCATTCCACTCAACTGAAAATTGACTGTCATTAACTGTGTTTGATGAAAACCTGCTTTACTGTACCTTCCGTGTCAAGACATGGAAGAGGGTGCAGCAGAACGAAATATCATCCATCAAAATTCCCACTGATCCATAACGGCAGAAATGTCCAAAAATCTGTGCTTCCTGAGAGGCGGCGGGTAAAATGCCCCGAAAAGGTAGTGACATAGTCATTTCACCTTCCTGTTAAGAACCTCTGAGATCGGGCCCATTTACCTGGAAAGAATCAATTTCAGCTGGAGCACCACGTAAAAAAAAAAAAAAGTGCTTAAACAGTGTGTGTTGAACACTACTCAGGCAGACCTTTTGGTATTTTCTAAATCAAATGATTTTAAAAAAAAATTGTTTTAGATTTGTTCATGTATTGAAGGACTTTATTGCAAGTCCATAAAGACAAACAGAGCACAATTTGCAAACACTCTCTTGTTTGTGATTTAGGGGTTAATCTGATTAGAAGATGTTTTACTTGGCCAAGGCCTGAACTGAGTTCCTCTGCTGGGCTTGAAACAAACAGGACAGAAAGCATCTGACGAAAACTGAAAGTGCATCAGAAATAGACCAGCACACTTAAGAGCAGCATATCAGAGAACTTTTTTTTTTTTCTTGAGGATGGCCAAAGTGTTAAGACTCAAAGCTGTGGTTAAAAGGCGACAAAACCTTCAAGCAAATGAATGGAATGGAAAAGTTTGAACACCACAGTCAAGAAGCAAGCATGAAAATGCTGAATGTGTAGGAGTGTAGTCCGCTGTAGTCCAAGTGTTTGCACACTGACATCTTCTATAAAAGGAATACTTTTTAGAGCATAAATGCTACTTGGTCTCAGAGATTCCATCCTAAATTAAATTTCTATAATTCTGCCTGTTGTAAGTTCCCTTATGTCATTTCCTTGGAAATGACAAATAATAATACAAACCAGATTTCAGGTGTTGGTGGCGTCTGTATCAAGCCATGCCTGTCTTCCAAACTGCTACAGAGTACAAAGCAAACAATGCACAGTTAAATTAAATACACTAGTGCTTTGCTGTAAAAGTTATCAATACATTTCTTTAATTTGTGCAATAATTAAATGTGTGAATAACAATGAGGAACAACTAAACCTGAATGAAAGCATCAATGTCTTTCTGGAAGTACAAAACCATAAAATGCATAACTGAACCCATCACCCACACAAGTTATACATGGTGAGCATTGCTTTCCTAAATGCTTATATGGTGTTTGTACTTACGATAATTTTACTGCAACACAGGGGGAAATGGCTTTGAAACCACACATCTGTCTGTCGACCTTGCAGCTGTAAATCAAAGGGTGACCCAGATATACTGTCAAACATTTTTCATCACTCTCACTCTTCCCAACTGTACTAACTGAACTACCAAAACATCCTTGTTCATGTTATGCTACATTTAGTGTTTCGGGACAAAGTATAAGTGTAATATTCACTCCTACTAATCCCACAGGCTTTATGATAAAATCTTAATTATTCTTCATTATCATTTAAAATATACGAGTGTGTTGTTTTGCCTAACCGGAGTGAGAATGACTTGCAGAACAGGTTAGTCTTCTATCCACATCATCTTCATCCTCATCCTCCTCCTCTCCCCTGTACCTTTTGGAATAAAGACAAAAACCAGATGGACATTTTAAAAGGCAGGAAATTTCATATTTTGCCTCCACATTTTCTAAAAAAGGTACACTGTAAACTGCAATTTTGTTAAATTAAAACTCAGAGCCTTACATCCTCTTCTATTCCTCTTCTTGGATTCACCTTTTCACGTTTTTAAAATCAAATTTCACACAATATTTTCTGCAAGTTGCCCCACAAGTAGTTGAAGAAAAGTAAATAGAAAAAGAACAATAATAAATAGTAGAAGAAGAAGAAAACAGGAAGCTGCTACACTACAGCGCCCTCTTTTGGCCAAAAATTAAACGGATGCCTGTTAATTATTATGTGTATGATGACAATAATAATAATAATAATAATAATAATATAGTTTTGTAAAATACATGCCACGCTTTTAAATCGTAGTGAAAATTGTTTTAAACGGCGGCATTTCCGGGTACTTATTTTGGGCACGTCCGGTGAATATCCGGTTTAACCAAAAAATAATTACAGAAAAAAAAAAAAAAAAAAAAAATATATATATATATATATATTTTTTTTTTTTTTACAGTAAAAGAGACAGAAATAAAGTTTTTGATAGCTGTGTGGTATTTTTTTTGTCGAATATTTGAATATTACCGGTGTAAGTTGGCTCTGTGCCCGCTGGATGGCGCCACCGGACGGCAGTTATTTTTGTACCGTTGCTCGCGGAGAGGATGCCGGGAAGTTTTTTTCTCCCAGGAGGCACTGCGGGCGGAAGTACAACTTGACAGCCGACACACAAAAAGCAGTTTTTCTTGTTCGGCATGTAAACAAACCTTTTACTCGTACACGTACGCGCTGTGTGTGTGATTTGAGGGCCGTTTTTGTGTAGTCATTAATTTTGCTGCTTGGTGAAAACATCCGTTCTGTTTTTAAAGGGTCATTTGTTTGTAAGTTTCAGTCTTGCAGATGGACAGATGTTAGCAAAGTTAGCAGAGAAACACCATAGAGGCACACACACCTCCTAAAATGGTAAGTGAATTGTGTTAAGTGTAGTTTGATCACTTAATACATCAATGGCTCAAGCTTTGTTGTTGAAATCACTCGCTCATCATTCTATAGTCTACTTTTAAGGGAGTTAGGCATTTTGTAGATCTACCTGAATGAGGAGCAAGAATTATTAAATCCTATGCCACATGTACCATCATGTGCCATCCCTGTGCTGACAGAAAAACTGATATTTCACATGGAGATCCGTGCACGCTTACCCTAGGACCAGCAGGTTAGAAGTTGGAAAATGATATGAGACCATAATTTGCATTAAATTAAGCTGTTTGATTTTTCTAATTGGCAGGAGGACATAAGTACAGTGATGTCCTGGTTTTCCAGCCCTGTGTACAACCGCTACTGGCAGCACTACCGGCAGGCCATGGCGTGGAACCAGAGGCATAGGCGTGCCTACCAAAAGGCCCTGGAGGCTGCCTATGGCCCCGGTTACTGCCAGGAGCAGTATCCCAGCAGGAACCAGCGATATGCAGACTGGCGAGCCCAAGAGAGCAACAGCGAGGACGGGGATGAGGAAAGCAGCTCGGACAGCGAGATCGAGTGTGACGTCAGCAACATGGAGATCAGCGAGGAGCTGCGGCAGTACTTTGCCCACACAGAGAAACACAGAGAGGAGCTGAGTAAGTGAAAGTCCAATGTCTCTTTTAGGTTAAAGTGAAGGGAGTGTCTGGTGTGTCTAAAAATAATCTGTTTTCCTGTTCTGTCAGAGAAGCAGCAGCAGATGGAGGCTGAGCAGCAGGACAGCTACGTGCCGGCTGATCAGGACCTGCACGGCGCCTCCTGGCGAAGCTCTGCAGCTCCTCCCTCCGAGCGGCCCGGTGAGAGACGGGGAGCTGAGATGAAAAAGCTTTATGGCCAAGATGCAGCCAAGATCCTCGCCATGGAAGCAGCAATGCAGCTCACATTTGACAGAAACTGTGACCTCAAGCAGCCCAAGTACTGGCCTGTTATCCCACTGAAACTGTAATAGCTGTGGGCAGAGCTGATTTGGCAGAGATCCCTGCACTGATCTCTTGGTGAAACGGCAGCTTTGTCGTGTAATGGATTGTGGCTGATGAAACTGCTGATGTGGAACTAATGGTTTGGGTTAGCTTAGAGTTAGAAGTTATTTTAAGCACGAAAAAGATGCATGAATTGGCTGAGGCAAGGCATAGCCAGATAGAGATGTTACTGACCTGTCATGGTTTTGAAAGTGCAAAGAACATCTTTAATTTATTGCATAAAAACTGGCACAGATTTGCAGAAGTATTTGTTTCTCAGCTATTTGATTTTTAAAAGAGAAACGTAAAGCAAGTGTGAGCTGAGGGTCAGAAGTACAATAAAACATCCCGTGTCTGTGATGTACTTGTATTCAAACAGCATGTTGCCAGCCTGTGCTTCTAAGCTGTTTTTGTTTCCCCGCCAGTGCTGCTAAAGTTTCAAGCCGCAGCAGCTCCGCTTATGCCTGTCATCTTAGTTCAACCACAAAAACATTTTTCAACACGCCGCTCTGTTCAAATTCAGAGGCGAATTCCTACATGGCTGCTTCTGATCCTCCACTCCTCTGCACAAACAGTGATTTGTTATTGTTACATCTAAACTGTGGTTCTCTGACTCTGACACTTCATTTACTTCAAAGACATCTGTGTGGATTATCAGGCGGGTGTTGACTATACTCTTTATTCTGGGTTGTTCTTTTTTTTTTTTTTTTTTTTTTTACACTGAAGGCTGTTTGTTTTAATATAAATTCAGTTTATAATAAAGTGCTACATGTTTGGATAAAACCTGCTTTGTCAGCTGTGATCTCTCCCTTGCCTCTGTACTGAGCTCCTGATTACATAACTGCTGCAGCACATTTCTAAACCCAAAAACTGGGCCAACATTGCAATTTATAAATTACAAAGACACTATTTGTCCACTGCAATGAGCAAAAAAAAAAAAAAAAAATCCCCCCCAAATGACAGAATAAAGAACACAGATCAGCATTAATCACTTTTCCCTTTTAAAACAAATTGCAGTGCTTATTGTAGAGGGACCTTGCAATTTTTTTTGTATCGTAAAGAGTTAATTTGATGATGAAGAGATACACACTGTCATAACCATGTGAAGAAACGTGTGACTGCAGGTTTTGATGAGTCCTATTCGACTACTATGACTCCTTACAGCTCATAATGACAAGAACAATTATTATCTTCCATGAGACTATAAAGTGTGGAGAGCACGTAAGGATTGTGTTGGGATTATTGAATTGTGATCCGTTACTCACTCTGCCTGTGACGTCACCCCTCACCCTCCACCCTCCTCTGTTTCCAAACCGGGATGTGCAGTTGTTTTCATGCTGCCCCCCTTCAGACAACCTGTGGAAAACATCTGGGAGTTAGAGCACTTTTCAGTCTCAGGGCCGGTTTCTTCAGCAGAGGCATTATGGGTAGGTGTAATTTTCTTTCCAGGCTTGTATTTCTATACTTGTCAAAGAAAGTGGTACACTTCAAAGTGTCTCTTCTTGTTTGGCTGCTCTCATTTCAATGCTGTGTGCTCTGTGTGTGTCGGGGTAATGCAGGAAGGCTGACGTCTGGGTGGCTGACTCCACTTTGCATGTCTGCTAATCAGTTTAAAGGCTCAAAGGAAAAATTTTAAACACCCCGAGTTTGTTAACTTTCACCATCAATCTCTGTACTTTTTTGTTCATGTATAGCAACAAGTGAAACAAAGTTTTAGGCATAAAACTCACGCAGTGTGTCTGATTACTGTGTTGCATGTCAGTGAACATGGCAGGATTGAAATCTGAAAGATTAAGACATGAACAAGATCTTGACAGTTTACCTTAAAAATATAACAGTAGTGTGCACCTTTCCCCACAGTGTTATTCCTTTTTTAAAAAAATATTTAGCCCAATAAATAAAAGACATTTGTGATGTTTTAGTAGTCATTCAGGCAAAAACGTAAAATCCTGTAAAACTGTGAGCTTGTGTGTCTGCAGTTAAACATACGGATTCTGCTCAGCCTCCACTTGTCACCTCCTCATGCGAGAGTTGGTGATGATTGGATTAGGAAGGAATGATCCGCTGCCTCATTGTGGATTAAACAGACTGGACAAGCTTGAAACACGGCATATAATTGTTTCTGTGGAGAAGGGGGTGCATGTTGCAGGAAGGATAGAATAGCACAGAAGATGGTTTTACTTCATCACATGTTGGTAAAAATGGACGTCATCTCAAAACATTTAGCGCCGCAGGCATTCAAAAGTCTAAATCTAAAATGGAAAAGATGCATTTCTAGCCTGCTGACATGGTAAAGCTTGTTCCACTGTATTAAACCTTTAACGGTTGAGATCGACATCACACCATTTGTTCAGGAAGCTGCGACCAGACCAGACTGTCTCGGCAGAAGTTCAGATTTGTTTCTGTTTGACTGAATCCAGTAGCATTCATTTTGATCTCATTAGGCCGCTGAAGAAAAGCTGCCAACATTTTCAAGCGTAGCCATCTCCATCATAGGTTTTCTCCATACCCTCCTCCACTGTCTCTCACATCTCTCTCTCTCATTCATGACATCTGTTTCCAATAAGGCAGCGGGGCTGTTTATCGGCCCGAGGCTGTAGCGAAGTTGAGAACAGACAGGATATAGCCAAGTGACATGATTTACTGCGTTGGGGAACCAGAGATATTTTTTTTATAAACCTCTTTTCTTTCAGCTCCACCATTTTGGCTGTTACTCCCTCAAACTGCTACTTTTGTCCCATCATCATCAGCAGCATCATCCAATCTTTCATCTGCATCTGCTTCTCTCATCATCTCCATGCTCATTGTCTTCATCATTATTCTTTCTACTTCCATCCCTCCCCTCCGCCTCTCCCCACGCGCCCCGCTTCATGAATTCACTCTTTGTGCACTCTCCTTTTTTTTTTTCTGCAGTTAGTCTGTGCTTGGCTGTATGTGGAAATTCATATCCTTTTGCATCCCCTCCTGTGGATTTACTGTGCGGCGATCTGCAGAATGGATTCTGAGTGTCGCAGTGATCAAGCAGATAGACTTCAAAAGGCTGCAGATTTTAAAGGATTGTTTGACTCTGAAAGAATAAATGATCAATCAGCTGAGAAAAAAAACTGGAACAATCCTATGACCTGATTGCAATAACAAGGCAGCAACACAACAATACTGCAATAATAAAAGTCTGGGGAAAGCTCAACAGAAAAATGGCTGTTTTACAACAAGTTTGCCATTTTTTCGAATTAAATACTTCTATATTCATTGTTGAGTTCTCATATAATTCTTTGATCACTTAGAGCAGCAATCCACAGTTTACAGAATTAATTAGTATTAATCATCAGGAGCTGAAATGAGAGTTACGTTTGTTTGATGACGTGAGTCTTTCAAGCTGATTTGTACGTGTGAAATTAAGTATGAAAGTAGCGAGCCTTCAGAAACTGGTATAGTTAAATTAAGAAATTTGGGATCAGCTGCCTTCACTGTCTTCAGGTTTTGACTGAATGCCAAGAGAAACACAGAGAGAGGCAAACAGATGGGAGTAAAAGCCCTGTGGGACTGACCCAAAGCTAAAAGAAAACCAGCTAAAACCAACCATGTGATCCTACTGTGATCCTGACTATATCAGAAGTTGTTGTTTTAATGTTTTGAAAAGGTGTTCTGTATTAGTGTGACATCTTGGTGCTCTCACGGCAAAAGCCTGTCGACGACACACATCTGAAAACGTGCTTCTGTTCCCTCAAACACGCCCACATCCCAACCGGGTGTTTGTTTTCATATTAAGGCTACAATCCACTTGCCTCCTTCTCCTTGTTCTGCGTGTGAGCATTTTCAGCTGAGCCCAGGGGCTACGCTCTGATGTGTCCGAATCAGACGTTGTCAGGAAGACCTGTTGCCATGGCGACGCAGCGATGCACAAAGCTCCGAGGCGGGCGTCATCTCAAACCTGGCACATGTGGAACATCGCACAGCAGATCAAAAGCAGGCCATACATACACGTGAGCCACAGACAGCAGTGAATTGTCGTTCTCCCTCACCTCCTCTGCAGTGATGATGATGATGATGATGATGATGACGACGATGATGGGGATGATGATGATGATGATGATGAACCCACCCTGCTTTGCATTTTCCTCCACACAGTGACTCACGGTGTGCTTGTGAACTGTGGGGGGAAGCAGCGCTTATCCCACACTGCTGCTGGCATGTGCTGCAGTTCAGTACAGTAGGTCACAGGTGCAGCAGCTCCTGAGTCACATGACTCAAACATAAAGTCACATGACGTAGGCAGGCAGGCGGTTTGGGGTGGGGCGAGGGTGTATATTAATAAGTGTTTGTGTGTAGTTGTTGGGATGACGAGGACAACGTACCATGATGTGGAGCAGACTGTGGACCAAATCTGGGCCAGTGGGATTAGCAGCTCGTTGGATAAATTGCTGGGTGGAGGGGTGATGGGGGGGATGGGTGTGTATGCCCGAACATCTCACACATGTGTGTGTGTGAGATACATTCGCTGCGTAAAACCATTCCCAAAATCATTCCACATAAAGGACAGGTGTTTCAGTTGATGCAGACGATGATGCAGCATGTTGGGATTCATTTGAATGAATTTCCATTAAATTTGTCCCGTGTGCCTGCTTTGTGTTGTCGGTTGGAGAAAGATCTGATGGGAGAGATACCAAAAAAAACTCCTATTAGGCAGATTATCGGCTGAATTTGTCGAGAATATTCCATAAAAGTCCAACTTACAATAAAAGTGTGCACGTGTTCCAAGTTTAACCTTCATCAGCATCCGTTCAGGGATGGGAGGGAAGCGTCTCCTTGGTGACTGAGGTTTGAGGGTAGGATGGGGGCAGAAATGGGTCATCACCCTTCAGATAGACAGCCCGGACACACACACACACACACACACACATACACACACACACAGGTGTACCAATGCACTAAAACACACAAAGAGAAATGAGAAGAACTTCTCAGGTGTGAGACACGACTGCACAAATTGCAGAGCTTGCATGCCGCTCTCTGCCAAAGGTTTCCCTTTTAGAGGAAGCCAGAAGCCCATTAAAATGGCAAGGATTAGACTAAAGCAACAGCGGGAGGCTCATAAAGCCGTCGCTGAGACATTTGCTTGTTTCTGTGTGTGCGTCAGTGTGTGCAGCGTCTTTGTCTGTTTGCATAAATGATGACCTGCTTCCACCACTGCTGATAAAACACTTGTATTTGACTCATGGACGCAGATAAATTGATGCCCAAACAGGCAGAGAGAGACAAACTGGAGAAAGCTGTTGCATGCACATCAGAGAAATGTGACTCATGTCATCACGCCAATAAACAGATAAACAGATAAAGTGTGTTCTGCTTTTCTCACTCAAGGCCAGATCCTTTCTTGCTCTCGTAGTATAGATGAAAAGCTCCTCGTGGAGAACTGCACATGCCCCATGATTCAAGCAGCCATCTCACTCTCTGTGACCTGGAACCCCCTAGAATAGTCAGAGAGAAACACAGCAGTGATGTCACAGGGGCAGCAGATTCTGCAGGTCACGCAGAGGTCAACCTCAGATCAGAGCCCAAAGCCTGATCGCCGGCATCGACGCTCAACTAAAGAGATGCAATTTGAAAGGTCAATCCGCTGCCTACAGGACTAAACACACAATGACCTCCATCTAAATGGCATTAGCGCCGTTTGCTGCTGTCTGTCCTTCCTGTAGTCCTTCTGGCAGAGGATTTGCCCTCCAACACCTGGAACACACTCAGCCAAGTCCATCCATGGGCCCTGCTGGACACGCAGGAAAACAAATCATTTTAGGGAACACTGAAAAGATTTCCATCCGTCTGTCCCTCTTCTTATTGATTTACTTTTGTTGTCTTGCTCTTGGCGGATTCAAGCTGCTATGAGGCCACGTGAGAAGTTTTTCTAGGAAGCGATAGCATCGCAGAAAGATCTGAATCGGCGCAGCCTGTTGGCAATGTTACACATCTCCATGGCAACAGCAGGGCCTGTATCACCGAGATCAGACTGCTCGGACGTTGAAGATGTGACTATCACAGGAGCCTGCACTTGTTGTGGAAATCTTTTTTTTTCGCTGATGTTTGAAACCAATTTCAAGCCAGTTAGGACTCATCTCAGCAGAGGTGTCCACAGACAGCTTTGTCCTCCTCGCTTCTTCTTCCCTCTCTCGCATTAACTCCACATCTGATGACACGAAGGAGTCGGAACATCCTCATTAGTCTGGGATGACCCCATTCGGGCTCCACTCTTTCTTCTCCGTGTCACTGTAATGAGAGAAGACAAGCATTCAGCAGACTCTCCCTTTAATTTTTGCCAAGAGTTTTTGCAGGGAGATAGAAAAAGTTTGTGAGCTCCCTCTGAAGAGCTGCAATTTGGTTGAACAAAAATCAGCCAGCTCCAAAATGTGACAGGAAGTCTGAACTGAAAGCATTTTCTGGCCCCATTACTCAGCCAAAGAGACACACTGTTAAAGTTTAAAGTACTGTCTCTACACTTCACTGTGTGCGTCCACGAACTTTGAGCGATGAGTCTGTGCAGCTTTTCCCACAGATTATTTGTCAGTCAAACATTTCAGCTCTGATGTGAGGTGAACTTGCTGTGGTTTTCCTTTCTGACACCTGCGGAGCGCAGCGTTAGTAAGAGGTTTGGGCCAGAGTCCAAGCGCTGTGCGTTTGTGAGTCTGTGTGTGGCAGGGTGATGGAGAAGAGTGCCAGGGAGCACTGTATCTCATCTTCTGGACAAATCCTTAATCTGCGTGACCCAGCAAGGGATTATGGGCATTCTGGGAGAAAAAGGGTGCTTGAAACACAACTCAGAATTTATGTGCACTTTTTTTAACAGTAAGCGTTGTCATTGATGTCATTTACCTCAAATCACTACGAAAAGCCTGAAGTGTCGATACATCAGACGATTGAAACGATTAAAAAGAAAATTGCTGTTCTATATTTATCTGCTTTATCTGTTTTTGCTCTAATGTGACAATTTCTAAAACTAGTTCATGAATGAAGATTTTGAAAACATTGCCCATCACTTTGCTGTCAGGTTTCAGCATCTTGATGCCATTTTTTCAGCCTGATGAATCAACATGAAGGAAGGAAAGGAGGCCTCGCTTTCTTCATTGTTTTAAAGCATCTATTCATTTACGTCACAGGATTGTGACGAATTGCGTTTTTCACTGAGGCGGCTCTCCTTCCTGGTTATGGTGATGAGGTGGATCAAGTTTCCTCTTGGCTCAGTATCAGAGACACGTTTAAATGTCAAAAAGTCAGAGTGATGGGTGACCCTCTTTGGTCCGGCAGCATATGGTGGCGGTGGGTGTTAATTTCAGCCCTCGGGGTAAAAAGGGAGCCACTAAATGTCATGAATGTCGTGTTAGTTGGTCTGGTGTCTGATGCTTTGTTGGATGACAACATCAGGGGTTGGGGGGCAGTTGAGCTGGAGGGGGGGGGGGTCTTTGACGGTTGTGTGGACCTGAATTAAAACCTTATCTAAGAGGATTCGGGACAGATGGCGTCCCTTTGTTTGAGGATGTGTTTATTATTAGAAAACAGGGTTTACCCCCGATTCTCTGAACAAACACACCCCGCCCACTTCAAGCATCCGTGGTGGGTACAAGGGCTCACCTTTGTTGATTTCCCATTGGCCCCCGGGAGCCGCGGCTTAGCCAATGAGCCGCCTCTGAGACAAACAAAGGGCCCCCTATTAAATAAAGCCTGACAAGGCTGTTAAGCAGTTAAGGGACTCTGATTGGTCAAATGGGATCCAATCGTGGCTCGGATCAGTTTAAGTGAAGCTGTTTTTCTACAACCAAGGCAGCGTGCTAAAGCAGGAACATCAACAAACAGGAGAAGTGTGCTCGTCCCCTTCATGACAGCCGTGGACATGAGAGTCCGATCCGGCTGCTACTTGTTAGGACCAAATTATCACAATACACTGAATGGCGGCTTAAAATAACACAAACGTGTTTGATTTAAAACGTTCATTCTCAGTTTGATGTGCAACTACAACCCTTTCTTTCCCAGCTTCTCACCTGCAGTCACACTTTTATCTAAAATGCTTACATTGTCCAATAGTAGATCATCTTTTTCTCCCCCTCTTTCCCTCCCTGACTCTCAGCTTCTGTCCCAACTCACCAGATGGAGAGGGGGCGGTGTGTGTGTGTGTGTGTGTGTGTGTGTATTCATGCATGCATGGGTACCCATGAGTTTGCATATTTACATCTCGTGCACATTTTGTCCTTATATCTTCCTTTGTTCCACTGAGACAAGGCAGAAATAGAAGAAAAAGATTTTCACCTGCAAAACCAGGAAACAATCGATAGAAAGAACGGAGAATCATTTCAGAAGTGCACCAGAACCATCAGAACCATCAGCACAATTTCCCCCACAGTTTGGTGATTTTAGGGGCCAAAAAGTGTTATCTGACATCAGTTGGGGGCGGATAATCTGCATGTGCAAAATAAATCCAATCTGACAGGGCCTTCACGTCTTGAAACTGGATTGTTAATATACACGGAGAAAGTGCTAAGCTTTAATAGGGAGGGGGGGAGAGAGAGAGAGAGAGAGAGAGAGAGAGAGAGAGAGAGAGGAGGGAGGGTGTGTACGAGAGAGAGAGAGAGAGAGAGAGAGAGAGCATCAAGTCACCAGGATAGACTCCACTATCCTCACACTGTCAGGTCCAAGTGCCACCAGGAGACTATATTCCTCTAAAATCATGGATGGGACAAAGCCGGCCATGGAGTCCAACGCGGAGGACACTCAGGACGAGGGGCAGGAGAGCAAAGGTAAACCCGAGACGGCGCTGTCATCTGCGCGTTTTTCCACAATCTCTTTGGAGACATTTGCGTCTGCGCCAGCGCCGAGCGGTTTAACCTACTTGCAATGGCTTCTTGCCTCTGCGCGACACAATAGCGATGCATTTCAGCCACCACCCCCCCCCCCCCCCCCCCCCCCTCCGGCCCCTCACCTATTATCTGAGGGGGAATTTTAATGTATTTATTTTTTAAGAAAAGCAGGCGGGAGATTATTCCCACAAATCCAGGGCGCAAATGTGGCGTTCATTTTTACGTTTCTGCGCGCTTCGTCGGCATTTGGAGGCTGATGGAGGAGAGAATAAGGGGGCGGGGGCGGGCAGGTTGGTTGACAGAAGCATTTTGGTGCCAGTTTGCTCCATGCACTGCTGCTGCTGCTGCTGCTGCTCCGTCCAGGGGCGTGATCAGTCCAAAGCAATGCAACACATGCACGCACGGAGCGCGCGTTTTGTGCGGCCGCTGAGATCAGGTGCACTTGACGCAGAGGGGGGACGGCGGTGCCCATCGGCTCCAGACACGTTCACTGAGCCTCTGCTGGCTTCATACATGCTCATCTGCTGCGGCAGTGAATCCAGCAGCGTTAAAAATAAGAATAATCATCAAAAACAAAAACGTCGTGTTGTGTACGCGTGTCTTTGTGTGTCCGCCCATACAGATGTGGATGTGATTTGTAGTGCAGTCACATCCTTCACTTTGGAGACAGTGGCTGACAGATAGCAGGCAGTTCATCAGTCTGATTGTAAGCAGGGGGGGGGGCACTTTGGTTTCCTTTACTACTACATCACTCAGGATCTGGAATGATGCCTTTTAGGCCTGGATGACACACAGAGCACCTGAGCGGCTTTACACACACTCAGTTTCGTGTTTGCCAGCGTTTCAGAGTAAAGGAGGCGAGTTCGAAACGATGCATCTGCAGCGTGTTCAAAATGGAGGCACATTTTATAGATTTTTAAGGCCGATTCATGCTTCAGCCGCGGATTGATGCCCCAGTCAGCCATGCCACTTACAAGCTTTTATGTCCGTGCTCTGCAGCCGTTGCGCCACAGTACTAGTTCTGCCTCCAAACAAAGGCGAGGGAAACCGAGCAGATCGTGTTGGTGCAACAGTTACTTTCAGTGAAATGCAGAAAATGGAGGCAGGAGATGGCGTGCACGATCGCTGAAGGCTACCAAGCCGACCAGTCACAGGTACGTGTCGGCTCTCTGCAGAGGTGTATGTCGGCCTTCGATGGCACTCGAGCAATAATGGGACCTCCACCTTCAAATCCATCTAGAGGATTTGGTTTCTTGTTGAAAACAGTTTGAGGCTTCAGGCGACTTAAAGCGCTCGGTGTTCATTTTCTGTCAGATTCTGTGACTTCAAAGTCGGGAGTTGCTCCCTGGCAGTGATATTACAGTCTGTCTGTGATGTAAGGTCAAAAGAGCGGGGTGTTCCTCAGTGAAAAAGACACTGCATCATCGTCTCCTGCTCCGTGCAACCTCAGTCCAGTCTGTGAGGATATCTGAGCTGGGGGGCGGCGGCGGCGGCGGCGGCCATATTTATAGTGAACTATTAACCCTCTGAACATTCACCCATTCCCACCTCAGCTGCCTGGACTGTTGAGCTCCAGGTGTGATGTTGCACATCCGAGTCCACTGAAATAGACCGGATTTTAGTCCGTGTAATCATTTGACATCTGGAATGGGACCATCAGCTTACAGCAGCAACCAAGAAGCTGCAGATTTACACGGTGGGGGGGGCAAGAAGGCCGGAGCTGCCCTGTAAGGAGCTTGTGTCGGTGTGTGCCAGCTCTGACATGGTCCTGATTCAGAAAGCACGTGTGATGTAAGGCCGTTTTCCTGCGCCAATCAGAGAGAGGCCTGAGAAAGATGTAAAACTTCTGAAAAGCACCAAGATGTTTTCAACACACATGAAAAGTGTAAAAAAACCTTTAGCTTGACTAATTCCTGTCCGACTTCTTCTTCTCTTCCACTGACAGGACAGTTTGCCAACTTGTATCACAATATTTTTAGCTCCAAACATTTGATTTTAGGTCCCACGCAACTTATTTCAGCGTCACTCAGTGTCACTGGAAAAGTGTTTGCTGAGGGTAAACAGAGTCCATGTTCCCGACTGCGCTGCTGTCGTGTCCCTCTGCAGAGTAATTACAGACTGGAGAACGAACTCAGCACAGCGACGGGTTATAATCCGGGGGAACGGGCGGCGCTGATGATGCTGACGGGTATGAATTGATCTTTTTGCTTGATTGCTTCCTATAATCTCTAATCTGTACGTCCACAGAGGTACGCTGAGCTCAGGACTCGGATAACGACACGCTCTCTGAGGTGCAATTAAATCTGATGTCATTAGTACAGAAGCAGTTTGATTAGGAAACGCAAACCTCCCGCCGGACGCTGTGATTTTTACCTCTAATGCAGCTTTGAGTGTGTCAAAGTGGCAGAGTGCCATTCAACTTAATCTGATTGCATCCATCTGTTCCCCTCTTTGTTTTAGAGATTGGCCTGTTCACACACACACACACACCTTCCTCCCTTCCCTGTGTGTGTGTGCGTGCGCGCTCTTACATAATGCACCCCTGGCTTTCTGTACTTGGCAATGATGTTCAGATCAGCACCGTAAAAGATTACATCACCGTCTGGAGAGGTGCAGGTTTTCTTTCATTTTCTGCATGGGAAGGCAGAGCTATGGCAGCCTGGAAAGGACAAAAAGAGTTCCATTAACCAGGATGTCCGTATTTCTTTCTCTCCAAAGTAAAATCTGTGATGAAGATGCAGAAATGAATTACTGACCGTCTCGTCGTCGTCTTCATCATTTCTGACTCACTTGCCTTCATGGAAACAATCCTGTGCCAAAAGTGGGTGGCAGTGAGATTTGTCAGATTCATATTCATCATTATAATCAGCAGCACACAAAGCACCAATGTAATTATTTCTTGGTGTTAAATTGAACGTCTATTCATTTTGTCAGACAAAATAAGAAAACTTCGGGCACTCAATATTTCCCTGACATTTCATTTGTAGACCAAATTAACAATAATAATAATAATAATAATAATAATAATAATAATAACTGTTTGTTGCAGCCCTGAACCCAACTCCCATGAGTGTCAACGATGTCACAGAGAGAGGAAATGCACCACGGCAGCCAGGAAGAAACGATTCTTTCTACGTTAGTCTCAAGTCGTGGGTCATTTGAATCTAAAGGCCCTGTTTGATGATCATCAGTCGGACGAGGCCACAGGAGGGACACCGCACTGTCCCCCTGCTGCTGCTGACATTTGTTGTGTTTGTCTTGCAGAGAGATAGATAGATATTGGACGGGGTCCCTCCGCTGCGTTCTTGCCCTTACTGTAAACCAAAGATTGTATGTTTGACGTTGTACTGAGAGTGTTGATCCTTTATGGCTCACTGCTTCTGACAGGACAACCTCCAGGATTCGACGTGCTGGTTGAACTCGATAAAATGCATCTATGCCCATTTTAAGTTCGATATTAGAAAGGTTTTGAACTTGTTGCCCTCGTTCAGTGTTGCTCTGCCTTGACAGATTAAAGTAAACCACTTCAGCTTCACGCAAACAAACCCTGAGACGCTTCTTGGCCGGCGTTAGCAGAGAGCTGATGTATTAAGCTGACGTGTGTCAGAAACATACACAAGAGCAGACAAGATAAATATCTTCTGTTGCTCTGCTAATCGCAGAATTGTGCAAAATCTGAATGCCTCCTTCTTCCCCTCCCTCAATGTCAGCGCGAAAAAAAAAAAAAAGAAAAGAAACTTAATCTGGCATCCGATACCGTGCACCAGATTGATTGGCTGATCAATATCTGTGGCTGGTGAATTCTTCTGGTCCAGCCAAGTGACTGTAATAGAAGCTGATATTTTTTCAGCTGACAAACTGTCAGTATGTTGCTGCTCCTCTTTCACACACTCCCACACACACTCTATACCATAGACTTGCTTTTGTTGGACTCAGTTTCTCCATCAACCTCCTCTCATCGAGGCTGAAATCTCCAGTTTCATCTCCTCGTGGAACTTTCTCTGTGACAATATCAAAGGAAAAAAAAAAAAAAAAAAAACCTCCCACGCACAGAAATTGATGCCCATCAGCCATTTCACAATTTTAACAGTGAAACCTGAGCATGTGACTGAGACTTACTTATACAGACTTCACCGAACGCAGCACAGGTGGAGCTGGAGTTTTACAATTATGTTTGGAAGGTTAACGATAAATCTGCTGATTAAAAAAAAAATATTTTTAGCTGCAGAAGGTTCGTCTGATGATAAAGATAAAAAACACAACAACTTAGAGAGCGTTCTCTGAAAACTAGCTTCCACACACACACACACACACTCTGCTCGACTCTCACCCTGGAGGTGTGCGAGGTTGTGGGAGCATGTGAAAGCCGTCACACTGGGAGACACTCATGTGTTCCTTGTTTGAAGCCATTTGCCCAAAGCCTGCTGTCAACCTCCATCTGGATATGTGTGTGTGTTTGTTTACGTGTCAATGACCAGGAGTGGTGGAGGGGAACGTCTGTGTCGGTGCCTCGCCTGCACTGGAGGAAAAGCTCTATTTCTGTGTGCACATGTGTGTGGGCGAGACAGTGTGGTGTCCCACTGTGTTCACACTGGTCACATTTACTGGATATTTAAATCAGCATTTCCTGCCGACTTGAACCAGAAAAAGCAGCGTGTCGTGGAATTCACCGTCCTCTGAATGCCCCTTTGTTTTACTGCACACAACAAAGAAAATGGCCCTCAACGCAACACTATTCTGTTTTTTCAATCTAAAGACAAAAAGATAAAACCAGGAAATGATGAACAGGAATGAACAGGAAATGATTCGCTGTTACTTAGGCCTCAACACTACATCACCCATAAGCCTTAGCTGCTGCTGTTGTGGAGACGAAAGTGTAGCCATGTTAAAACTGACCCAGAGGAACCAACAAAAAGGTTAATATTATAGATGAACTTTATCATTATATGTTTCTGGCTGAACTTTACAATCGTTAAAGGAAGTTTTCACGAACATGGCGCTAAAATCAACCCGTATTTATGATTAAAATGGCGCAGCCACAGACAGAAGCAACAGATTAGAAGATTTGGAAGCAGCACAATAATCTGAACGCCCCACGTTTGAACCCCAGTCTGCAGCGGGTACATGAATAGCAGCAAGTGGCAGGTTGGCTCAGCATGTCTTGTTCCTGAGCGATGCCAACCTCCTCTGGCCTTCCTCCATCACCCACGGACGCCCAAGCTGCTCCGCTCAGCCGTTGCCCATAAAAAGGCCTGATGCCCGACTAGCACTCGTCATCATTAACTGTAAACGTGCGGCCCAGTTTGTTTAACCTCATGTAGCCAGCCTCAGAGGAAGCGTACAGTAAACAGCGCAGCAGCTCATGTTGAGAGTTCAGTACTTGTGCTCAGTCACACACACACACACACACACACACACACACACACACAGTTAATCGAGCCCCTGAGGCTGCTGGAAAGTGAATCTTCATAATCACATCAGGGGTGGAGGGGGTTGGAGCGGAGGGCCACTGACTTCTTTGACATCTCAGGGAAAGCGACATTAGCCAAGCTGAGCCGTTCAGCTCGACGGCACGGCACTTCTAGCCACGGGGGCCATTTTACATTTTGGTGGAGCAAGACTTAAACTAATGGCCCACAGTGCGCCTCACTGAGCCCAGGACAGGTGATCCTGGTCCTGGATCGGGACAGCACACTGTTGAGCTTGGTGCTAAACGAACTCCCACACCTACAGAATTTATAAACTTAGCACATCATTTATTCTGTGGCAGCCAGTTGCAGCCAGGAAGACAAAACAGCGACATTTTAGTCATAAGAAGAAATAAATCAAAATTCACCTTCACTGCTGGCTAAGTTTGATTCGTATCAGAAATCTGGACTTACAATTTGAAATCAATATTATTTGACTCACCAAGCCTCTTGGTGGGTTTCCAAACATTTCACAGCCTGCTGATTATTGCAGAGTTTCTACTTTAATTCAGCCTGTCTGAGGACTGTGTGTGTGAACCAACATCCAGCAGATCGTATCGATCACCCAGCCAGGCGTCAGGCACGGCGTTTTACAGCCACGCTGTCCATCACTCTCAATTACGCACGGCCAGATGCCGACCTCGTGGCCTTCATAATGCTGCACAAACACCAGATTAGGGTCAGTTAAAAAGGTTTCCTGTCTCACATCTATTTTACTGTCCGTTTAAAACAAATCAACAAACGAAATAAAACCCCTCAAATGTAAAAGGATTTCATCAAAGCTCAGAGCAGCAGCGAAAGCAGAAAGATGGAAATCTCCCAAACTCCAGTTATGAGTTATGAGTTTGTGTTGTTGTTGTTGTTGTGTCTGATATCTGCTGCCATCAAACAGATCAGGCTTCTTTTTCATCTCAACTCGGACAGCCACATCCATCCATCCATCCGTCTCCTTATCTTTTACTTTCCCACACCTCACCCCTCTCTTGTGAGAATCTACCCATAATGCACTGTGAGGAAATTGCCCCATGATGAACACAGCACTTCTAAATTGGAGAAGAGCCGCAGGCGGGGACCAGACCGGCCGCTGAAATATTCACAAAGCTTTATTAACGCCGGTAACTCCCGGCAGATGCACCGTGTGCGCTAACAGTTGGCGATAATCACGCCGCGCCGCCGTGTTTTACAGTGAACAGCAAATCATTTACTGTCAGGACAGTCGATGTGATCGCTCTCAGTTCATATTGAAATCTGCTTTATAAGGATGGAAACCAATCAAACCAGAGAAGTCCAGGCAGGATTATCCGGAGCTGGCAGTCAGAGGAGAATTATTATTATTATTATTATTATTATGATTATTCTGGCTGCTCACTTTATATTTGCTTTAGATCTGGCCAGTCAAATCAGTTTTTCCTGTTTCTGCTACTCTTTTGTGTCAAATAATCAATTTTCTGTTTTTACCCACTTCCTAAAAACCTGAAGTCTCCCTCCTTCCTTCTTCCTGCCTGATGTTTCATTTGTTTGTGATCTTTGCTGTAGATGTATTTATTTATTTATTTATTTTTTGCATCACCGTCGCAGCTTTCTCACCGATCTTTGTGTTGCATCACTCTCCATCGATGCATTCGCGGGTGTGCGTGTGTGTGCGTGAGTGAGGAGAGCAAAACGGCGGCGAAGAACTACGTTACAGCTGAATTGGGTCGTGGGTAACACGTTGCTATGGCAACTGCTATTTGCTGGCCCTGGGGCCAAGTGCTGCTTTTTCACTTACACTTTCTCTCTCTCGTGCTCGTTCTGCCTCTTCCTTTACCTTCTTCTCTTTTTTCCTCCTCAGCTCGCTCTCTATCGATCTCTCGCTCGATCTTCCTTTCCATTCACCTCTTCCTTTTCTTGGTTTTGTCCTGCAGATTTATCGGATACACAAGATGTTAATGCTTAATTTGCATCGGACTGTGAGAGTATTTGCACCTCTTTACAACCAGACGCATCATCCCCGCTCTGAGATAGTCGAGATGATGTACGACGCCGTGTTGTAACATATTGTCTCAGCGATTAAGTCCAGCTACCTCACTGTAAATACAGCGAAGGCACGCAGTCATATTTCACCACCAGAGCGGAGAGGAAGAGGAAAGCAGGCCAAAGGCAGACTCAGAGGTGGCGAGAGGCAGTGAGGTATAAAATGAGAGCGATGGAACGGCCTCAGTGTGTCACCTAAATTCTACCCTAATGAATAGCCCATTGATTTCCATTAAGGATGGCTGCAGCTGACCACTCCGGCCTGTCTGCTTCCCATTAGTGCACTTTAAAACTGAGCCTGACGAACAGTCGTAGCCACAGGCGGGCCGGATGAGACCCCCGTTTAGTGTTTAAAATGAGCCTATAGATTCACCCATGAAGCTGCAGCGCTCCAGAGTGAAGAGCAGAGCTAACACGACAGCCATGCGGTCGTGGACTTCGTCTTAAATTTGACTTCCTTTCAACAAGCCAGCAAAAAATGCAAAAAAGGAATATCAAGACAAAACCACATGGAAGCTCTTGATTTGCATGTGACAAAGCAGGATTATCTCGTCCCTCCTGACGGGTTTCATTCTCTTCTCGAAACAAAGAAGGGCAGGAAGACTAACTGACTAAACGACCTGTTGAGATCGACCTTTAATAGCAGGATGGAGTGTCCCCACTGGATCGACCAGTGACTCCATCACAGCCCCCCCCGCCTCACCCCCCGAGGCCTGGCCTGTTTCTTGGCGTGGGATTTCCGAGCCACGCAGCCTTAACAGCTCCACCTTTCCTTCAGCCCGCTTCCTTCATTAACATTAATAGGATTTGGATCTATTATGCAACGAGGCTCGGCTGCATTACGCAAGGCAGAGTCTTCATTGGCTGCTGGGACTCGGGTCTCCCTCCCAGCTCAGACTGGGGGGGGGTTTCACGACGTGGACCCTCAGACACAGACACGAACATTTAAAATCGATAGCAGCAGCATCAATAATGTTGCTGGGTGTTGACTGTGATGCCATTTGTTAAATAGCACAAATTATAGCTGAGGTTGTTGCTCCCAAACTAAATTACTGAACAATTTCCTCATTCAAAATCCTCCCGAGGGGCGACAAAAGGATGTTCTTATTACATTTCACTGAAATCCATCAGCCTGAAAATAGAATAGGAGATTTTTTTTCCAAGTTCATCGTCCGACAGAGTAGCATATTATCTGTCAGCTGGTTCACGAGCAGGGAAAACACCACATTTAGGCTCAGTCGGCGGGGATTCCACTGATGGGGCCAAAATCGATGACATCTGCACACACGGTTGTAAAACCATCAGCCGCGAGAGGTCGATTCAGAAATGATACAGTGAACCAGAAGGGAAGGATTTACATTTCAAATAAAATGAGTGAAAGAAAGCTTTGGCAAGTCTTGAGTTGTGTGTGTGTGTGTGTGCGCTGTTTAATTGGTTTCTATGGGGAGATATCGCCACACATCATTGGCTGTCAGAGTCTGTCAGCTGAGTTTGATGCTGATAAAAGCTGTCGAAGACTTTTTTGTCTCCTGCTCGTGTGGACGTTGGAGAGAATCTGATGTCCTCATCGGATCGCCTGTCACATACAGTAAATATCATGAAGCACCGAGTGTGTGTCGGTCTCACTTCGGAAGCAGATCCTTCCGCGTCTGAAGTCGGTTCACCGTGTTCTCAAACAGAAATGTTCACATTCCACTAACTTCTGAACATGAAATAATGATGCCTCGGAGATGCCAATTGGAGCAGGTTGTCATGGAAACAGCGAAAGTGGCGCACACACACACACACACACACAAGATGGTTCGTTTTGCCTTTTTTTTTTCCTGAGTAACTTCCGGCTTTGCTGGAGGAGCTATTTTTAACAGTCATTATATAAGACGCAACTCTCGGGATCAACACAATGTGTTATTTTCCCTCCTCGTAGTTCCTCTGCACTCTGACGGGATGCATCATCTTCCACCTGCATATCTCAAGCTCATGATGCCCACAGGCAGCGTTGTGACACAATTAATAGACACTCATTTGTGAATTCAACCTTGTCACTTTCTAGAAACTGCTGGAGCACAGACGATGGAGTAGAAATGTTCTGATGATTGCACCAAAGAACGCAAATGAAGTCATCACTTCCAGCCCCAGAAACATTCAGCACCTTCGAAGCACAGCGTCGCTTTAACGCCATTTCTCCGCCGCCCTCCTTTATTTTCTAATGATTTATTCAGGATCAGGTCATGAGTTATTTATGCCATTTGATCATAAGGAAGAATAAGAACTTTTCCTTTAAAGACAAAAGGCAGATGGGCCAAGTTTTCAGCATGTGGCACAGCTTCCATGTAATATTCAGCAGCTCCAGCTGGGCTCAAAGTGAAGGCACAGTAACTGAACGGTGCTATGATTCGCCCCTCGATATGCCCGACAGGGAGAAGTGTTGTTCCTCTTTTGTAGATTCAAAGAAACGAGTGTGACGCTGAGGCACACGGGGCAGACTCGGCCCCAACAGTACGATTGGGGATCTTGCAGGTTTCTGCAGCCGGATAACGATCAAACGGCGGCAGACCAAGCGTTGCACCGAGTGTCATCATTGGAGCCGAGTCTCCTGCTTGTTAGAGCAAATATGTTGTCTGCAGTCGGGCCTTCGGCCATTCCTCTGCTTTCAACTCTGACCCACTTTGTTCTTTCTCTCCCCCTCAAAGCGTTCTCAGCTGTGGGTGTCTAAATGTAACAGGAAACTCTTCCTATCTGTGTGAATCCTCCTCTCTCCGTCTCCCCCGTGCAGGATGCTTCGAGTGCTGCATCAAGTGTCTGGGCGGGGTGCCCTACGCCTCCCTCGTGGCCACCATCCTCTGCTTCTCCGGCGTGGCTCTGTTCTGCGGCTGCGGCCACGTGGCGCTGACCGGCACCCTGACCATGCTGGAGAACCATTTCTCCAGGGTCACCAGCGACCACGCCACCCTCACCATGGTGTAAGTCCTCCACCTGGATCACACACAAACCGAAATGTGTTGTTCAGCTGAAACTGAACAGGAGGGGTGTGTGTGTGTGTGTGTGTGTGTGTGTGTGTGTGTGTGTGTGTGTGTGTTCAGGATTCAGATCTTTCAGTACATCATCTACGGCGTCGCCTCCTTCTTCTTCGTCTACGCCATCATCCTGCTGGCTGAGGGCTTCTACACCACCAGCGCCATCAAGAAGGAGCTCCAGAGCGACTTCAAGACCACCGTCTGCGGACGCTGCATCACCGCCTTCGTACGTCGACACATGCCAACACAAACACACAAGCACACGAAACAGCTGCTGTGAATCATCACACCTACCGACCCAGTTCCCTCCGTAAATGAGATGTAATTACTGTGATGTGTGTTTGTAATGTTCCCGCTTAAAAACAGCGTTTATAGGCTTAGAAAAAGCAGCACAAAACAATCAGCCATTAAGCTTTTACCAGCCTGGACAAGAGTCATCTTGAAAGTGTTGCGAAGGCACATTCGCACACCTCCACACATTTGTGGACACACACAAGACAGACACTTTTGCAGAGACACACAAATGCTCAAGCCTTGAGGGGAACTCTGGAACAGTTTGTCGTTTCTACCCTGATTACTCTAATTGCTGCGGATGTCCAGTAGCATTAGCTTAAGCATGAGCTGTGAATGTGTGTGTGTGTGTGTGTGTGTGTGTGTGTGGTCTTTAAGGAATGATATTAACCTACTTTTTTTGAATGCAGCTGAAACTTTGGATACACATGCTGACAAAAATCAAACCATCCCCTTTTCTCCTCTCAGTTCATGTTCCTGACTTACATCCTCGCTCTGGCCTTCCTCGGCATTTTCGGCTTCACAGCGATCCCCGTCTTCCTCTTCTTCAACATGTGGAATACCTGCGCCGCCATGAAGTCTCCCGACGCCAACATCACCTTGCCTGACTCCATCTGTGTGGACGTCAGGCAGTATGGTAATCTACGTGCTCCACCACGCTGACCAGAAGGCTTTGAGCCATTTTCACCTTCTTGTAAAATCTGTCTGGTGAAGCAGAAACATTCTCCAAATTGAAATAACAAACTCCTTTCCAGTGCAACATGCTGCATATCTCCATATTTTTTGATCTGCACCTGAAGTCGACAGCGGCGGACCTCATGCTACGTTATGGGTCCTCTCAGTTTAAGAGAAATTCCTCTGATCAAGAGAGCGAGAGCTCCAACATGTGGGCCGGCCTCAGCAATAAAAGATTTAACGTTGGCACATAAAACAACATCCTGATGAGACCCAGACTCACCTGCAGGGGAGAGTGTTCTAAAAAAGAAACTGAAGTCCATTCAGACGGATTTACTCTTCAGCCGCAGCACATTTTCATCTGCAGCTGCTTTAAATGTCACTTTCTATACACAGAGAGGTCAAAAAAACACACTTCTGGCCTGAGAGCCTGATTGGGTCTCTATGAAAATCCACCTTCCTGCAGTATTACAGCACAGTAACGCTCTCTTGTGATTGCATATCTGCTTATCTGTTTGATGGCCTAATGTGCAGTAAGTGACCCACATTTGGAAGACAGCTGGACCGCTCACAAAGTCGGACGAGGCTCGCATACGCTTCACTGGCAGTCAGACTCAGGATGAAATATTAACCCCAGTTACTCCCAGTTGTCAATGATTGTCAGCAGCAAGAAATGTTTTTAATCGCTTTTTCTTTCTGTTTGTGAAAAACTTCTAAAAATCAGAGGAAAGACAGGAAAACGGGCAGCAGCTGTGAGCTGAGCTTAAGTCTGCGAAAAGGCTTCCTCGGTGCACAAGTGGTTCAAAATAGTGACCCATATTTTCCCGTCGGAGAGGCTCAGAGGCCCGGACGGCGGCGGCCCTGTTTCCTTTAATCTTTTATCCCAGCCTAATTCATAAAGCCTTCAATCATACAGTCGGTCTCGGGGGAGGAAAAAGAGGAGGAAGCTGTGACGTTTCGTCTCTCTGATCCTGCAGGTATTATTCCCTGGAACGCCACGCCGGGAAAAGCTTGTGGAGCCACGCTGGGCGACATCTGCAACACAAGCGAGGTGAGACGCCACCACTTGACCTTTCCGCCCTCTTTTTCTCAGTTTTTTTTTTTTTTTTTTTTTAAATACAGCTCCTCTCTTTTCTACAGTTCTACCTTTCCTACCATCTCTACATCGTCACCCTGGCCGGCGCCGGAGCCACCGTCATCGCACTGGTAAGCTCATGATCCCACCCACACACGTTGCCAGTCTTCCCGTGCGGCCTGCTGCTCTGTGAGGTTTCAGAGTTTGGCTCACGTCTTGTTCGTTCTGCAGGTGACACATGACAAAAAAAAAAAAAAAAAAAGAAAGAAAAGGGAGAAATTCACACTTGATCAGAAACTTTACAGGGTCGGCTCTAATTGAACTTCTTTAAGAGACGTTACATCTTTCTATGCATGCCGTAACATCCTGCTGGGAACAGACTACAGTTTGGAAAAGGACGAAGCGATTTAAAGACGCCTCACATCATCATCATGTTTTCTTTTTTTTTCTCTTCAGATCCACTACCTGATGATCTTATCGGCCAACTGGGCCTATCTGAAGAGCGCCGTCTCCACGCACGAGTACCAGGACATCAAGACCAAGGACGACCAGGACCTGGAGGCCGAGGCGCGCTCCAAGGACGGCCAGAACTCGTCCTCCTACTCATAAGGACAAGAGGTCTTCTCCCGCCGCCACCCGTCCCCGCGCCGCACCTCCACCCCCACCCAGCCTCCTTCACGCCGTGTTTGATAGTCCCCCAGCCTCCTGATTCTCCATCCTCTTCCCCCTCCACACACACGGGGGGGAGAATAGAGGATCAGGAGGAGCGGACGGCCCAGGCCGAGGCAGATGTTTCAGAACTCAGGTATGCTCCGTCGGTTCAGAAGCATCTGCCACGAACCGCCGCCCCCCCTCCTCCACCCCCTCCACCCCCCAACTCGTGCTTCTTGGGCGGCGGCTCCTGAACGTGACCCGGCTGTGACGGCCTCGCGCCCTGAGCCAAATCAGCCTGTCGACACACAGCTCCTAACAGCCTGAAGAAACATTGTTCGCTGTCAGCTTCGGCCACAGGGAAGCCACGCAGCGAGCGATTTCCTCCGTTTTTTGGTGTTTTATATGCATATATATATATGAATATGAATATATTGTGTGAATGTGTATGAATGTTGTTGTTTTTTTTAAATACTCTCTGAAAAGTATGCCAGGTAATATTACGAACTTTTGTTTTTTTCTTCTTTTTGTTTGTGCGCTCATAAGGTTTTTTCCTCCTTTTACTTTTCTTCTTCCTCCATCTTTAGACTTTTTCTTGCTAATGCTCGATATGTGTTGCACTATTTATGAAACAAACAAACAAAAACAAAAAAACTAAACAAGGAGAGTTTAAATCCCTGAAAATCTCAAAGCACCCCCAGCTCCCTTCTCATAAAAATGCTGACAAGAGTCAAATCACGTTGTATCTCAAGGATTAAATGCACATTTACATGACCGCATTAAACGTTCATTTAAGACCAGAGGTGCAAACTTTTTTAAAAGAACAGTTGACAAAATGACAAATACAATTTGCAAAAAAGTCAAATGATTCCTTTTTTTTTTTTTTTAAAGATCTTTACAGTTTTTGCTTCTCTCATCACCAGCTGCAGCAAAAAAAATAAAATATAATTAAAAAAAAAAAAAAAAAAAAAAGTGTAAAGATAAATCTGTCCGGGACACACAAACACACCTCAGGTATCAAACTAAATCTGATTTCAGCCAGTTGTGTTGTTGTTTTTTTTTTTCCACCATCTAAACATTTACTCGCCCTCGCTGGATTTGGTGCACCGTCCTCTGTGAATTATACAATACAACCTGTTCTCTCATTTTCTAAAACTGCTCTTTTTGCAGATAAAGTTCACCTGTAAATAGACCGAACCCCCCCCCACACCCCAAAAAACGAAAAAAAAAAAACAAACAAAAATAAATCTCAATTTTCACTTCTCCCCCAAACGGGAGCACACGTCAGTGTTTTGCCACGCTCTTCTTTGGATTTACTTTCCACAAATATGTAAATGTACCCTTTGAGATCTGTGTTTAGCACTCAAATACTAGTTCTGCATTTGATATGATAACTGTAATGTAACATCTTAAATGATGCAGTGCAGTCATGATATGATATGATGGATTGAGGTGATTGTGACGTATACATTTTAAAATGTGACAAAAATGATAATAATAAGGAAAATGATTTTTTTTTTAATGTTTAATCAGTTTTAGGCAGCTGAGTTCTTCTTGTGATTCATTAATAATTATTTTATGGAATTTATCTGTGCTTATTTTTTGATGGCCGGCCAAATGAGCTACTCGACTTGTGACTGAAGCGAAATGTTTTTTTGTTTTCTTTTTGTTGACTTGTTTGTTTTTTGTTGCTTTCCCTTTCTTATTTTTTAAACGTCATGCCTCTCACAAGAGCCACAGAGACTGTTTTGGATGTTTACACTCTGAATAAAACAAGTCAGGAATTTTCATACATTAATTTTATAATCAAATATTGTTTAATAATCATAAACTATATTCTATAATGAGCATCACTGGTTAGTTTACCCCTCAAAAAAAAAAAAAAAAACAACAAAAAAAAAAAACACTGAAGAAGACATCTTTTTGAACTTTGATGAGATGAAGCATGTCAGTATTGTCCATGTGTGCAGCTGTCTATTCTGTAAAAAAAGGACTATATTGCCACGTGTGTTATGTTTGATAAATATACGTGCTTTGCCGCCGGGTTGATGTAAAGGCAAACTTCAGTTTCCTCTAGGACGATGCGTGTCAGGGTGTTGTTGTTTCCTCGTTACTTGCATGAAGGAGACATGACTGTGTCTTTGCAGTTTTTCAGGTGATGTGTAGTCAATTGTACTGACAACTATGGTAGGCGGTGTTTGCCCTCCCCTCTCCCCCCCCCCTCCACCTACTCTTTTCTAAAGAAAACTCCATTGTACTTTGATGGCATTGTAGTCCCTGTAGGTGTTTCATTATGGTTTTCTTTTTTTAAGTTGGAAATAGTTCTATGACTCCTATATAGTGATGATTTTTTGTAACCTTCTCTAGTAAAACCGATATTTTTTATTATCGTGACACCGTCGTCTCCTGCCTCTTTCTTCACTTTGAGTCTTACAGAAATCCACGTTACTCTCACTGTGTTTTTTTTTTTTTTTTATTATTATTAATTATTTCTATTTAGAAAAGGAGAACAAATATAAGCTTCTCCAGGAGAGTTTTCAGTCCTTGATGGGATAAAAATGTCGAACACTGCCAGTTTCAATCCTCCAAAGTCTCTATTTTAGTTCTTTGCACAATCACAAATGTAAAACGGAAAAATATTATTCAGTAAATGTACAAATCAACCCGGCCATTCATCTCAAAGTCAATAAAATCCTGGAGGAATCTCCTTAGAAACAGCTGACGCTCATTCTCGACTGACCACATCACACCTCCGACGGGAATAAACGGGGTTTTGCCACAAGGTGTTTCCAGTTATGTCACAAATTTAATTCTATGCAAGTTTGGTATCAACCAGGAAGTTGGTTTGAATGTTTGCAGAAGTAAAACCAGTGTGTACTCACAGCTGTCGATGGAGCCGCCTGATGACGCTCAGCTTCACAGGGATTCGTGCTGAAGATGCACACAAAGCACAGGCTGAAGTCAGGATTTAATATTCTGCGTCTCATTAACCACATTCACGTCAGAAACATGTTTCATGTACCTGTGAGGTGCTGCTCTCTGATTTATGGACGGTTAGTGCCTCCTTGTGGATGAACTGACTTTTTACTGAGTCAGTAAATATGCAGATATTCTTTTAATTCTTATTTTCTAAATGAGGGAGGATAAGTGGAGGCCATTTCAAGACTTTCTCGATGTACTGAATGTTTTAAATCATGTTTAGAGGAGGAGATATTTTTAAGGAAGGCCAAATTTGAAATCACACACTGAGCTGGTTAGCTTACTGGGTTTTCATCAAAAGTGTACAAAAAGAAGAAAACAACAACAAAACAAAAACAAAAGGGCCAGATGATGATCAGGTACTAAATATTTTACCTGGGGGCCTTCAGGCAAGGCATCACTGAGAGGGACCTGCTGCTGTTGTTGTTGTTGTTGTTGTTGTTCCTTCTTTTTAAACAACAAATCTTTTGTTTCACTGACTGCCGGGAAAATTAACCACAAACACAATAATAATAAAGAAAAAGCACCAGATTGTTTTTGCTCTAAAAGAAAAAACTCCAACGGTGAGAAAAGAAATGAAGCTGACTTTAGTTTATCAGGACTCACATGCAAAGGCAGCGTTGCAGTTCTTACCTGGACTCAGGTGGAAACGCCGGAAGTTTGTTTCAGGAGTGGTGAAGCTCCCGCACTTAGCCAGCAGCGCCACTTCCTGTTACGTGTTTCAAAATAAAAGCACAGGCTCCATTTCTTTCAGCTCACTTCCGGGTTTTATTTCGTTTTCCATTTCCTTGGAGAAGGTCGGGCTGCAGCCACTTGAACACAACTTTATAGAGCCAATGACAACTGGGAGGGCACAATCAGATTATGGGGAGGAAAACTCCGCCCGTCTCACAAAAACATCAGGGATTTTTTGCTGTGATCCATAAATATGGCAAAAATAACTTAACTTCTCCTATTTGGAGAAACACAGATTATCAAAATGCACAGATAAATAAAAACAGCTCACTGATTTACACAGCAGACGGACACACACAGATTTAAAGTACCTTCATATTTGGTGTCAAGCGTTCATTGTAGTTGGAAAATGTTCTATTTTTGGTCTTTGAATCAATAATCTGTAAAATTGCAAATCGTAAAACTTTCAGGCACTTTGTTTTTTTTGCACTGGTGGTCGTTTTGGGAGCAGCAGCTGGTTCGTACTCTATTTCAAATGTGTTAGTGAGTGTTTCTAAAACTACTTCAGTGCTTCAAAAGGCAGAAAATAATCTGAGAACTTCTGCTTTGTGGGTTCAAACGTCAAAAATGTTGTTAAACCTTCTTAAATTTTGATGTCTGAGGCTCGTCACTAACAAATACAGCTATAAAATGTGAGAAATATTATTTCAAACAGCTGTTTTGTTTGTTGTTTTTTTATCTAAATTATGAATTATGTTTACAAAAGGGAATGAATATGAGCTGCTTCAGGAGCGTTTTCAGCCACTCGATGGGATAAAAAAGTGGAAAACTGTCCGTTTTTATCTAAAATATATCATGACTGGTCAGCAGTTCTCCTTTTGTGGAATCAGACATTGGCAGAGTCTCTCAGCAGCAGGATGAATCAGGGTGAGTCTTTTTCTCCAAATCCACGGTGTTGTTGTGGATCAGATGATCTGCTCTGTCGTCCAACGCCAGGATACGTCGCACCGCCTCCTCAAAGGCCAACGCCACGTTTGTGGCGTCCTTGGCGCTTGTCTCAAAGTACGGCTGTCCGCCGTTCTTGTGGCACCACTGCCTCACATCCTCCCCGGACACCTGTCGCTCAGGGGCGTCCAGTTTGTTGCCCAGAACCACAAAAGGGAAGTTGTCGGGGTCCTTCACGTCGGCGTAGTAGGTGAACTCCTTCTTCCAGTTGTCCAGGTTGCTGAAGCTCTGTCCGTCGTCCAGGCTGAAGGTGAGCAGGCAGCAGTCCGAGCCGCGGTAGAACGGCGTGCGGAGGCTGCGGAAGCGTTCCTGACCCGCCGTGTCCCAGATCTGCAGGGTGACGTGCTGCCCGTCCACCTCCAGCTCCTTGTTCAGGAACTCCACGCCGATGGTGTGGAAGAGGTGCGAGTCAAACTTGTTGGTGACGAAGCGGTTCATGAGGGACGACTTGCCAACGCCGCCGTCGCCCAGGAGGATCACCTTCAGGAGGGTTGACTTGGACGTCATGGCTGCTTTGGGACAGCAAAACAAAAACATCATCATCACAACATAATGAGAATAAATCTCACTTTATATACAACAAACCCAAAATCACACTTTGACCTTCTCTGGTATTCGGTGTCATTTTGATCCTTGACCTTTCACCTTTGGCCTGACAGATAAAGTTCCTGTTGAAATACAAACAAGCTTCAGCTTAGTGAGCGTTCACTTTTCACACATCATTTTTTTCTGATGAAAGTCAGTCAACAGACTCCTCACTCGACAACATAACTTCTACATGCATGAAAAGATTTCACGTGGACCGCTGAATCGACTCAGCAGCCACAGAGACAAGATGAAGCTATTTATATTTGACCATCGATCTTTTTCTTTCTTTTTAAAACAGGAATCTGAGAGAAATCATTTCATTTCAAGTGTTCACCCACTGAGCGGCTCAGCTGAACCACAGTTATCCCACCGACACCTCGGGATGGAAATAAAGAGGATCAGCTCCTCCACAGCTCAGAGAATAAGATGTCCGAGTGTCAATCACCAGTTAAACTTCACGCTTCACCGTCATGTGACGAAAAGTTAGCCAGCAAATCATGAATGAATGAGTGAGCTGCTCCAGTTATGTTCAAAGCAATAAAAAAAAAAAAGCATTATTGGATGTCTGAATCCATAAAAACATGAGAACACATCAGCTGAGCAGCGAGTTTGTCACATGAACAGGCAGCAATGCACTTTTTTAGCCCAATTATGAGCCAATGAGGGGCCCCTTTGTCCTGAGATCTTCAGATCAGGCCTGATGTTGGCAGAAAAAAGGACATAAATAATGAAAAAGGTAATGCAATACAGGGGAGACACACACACACACACACAGCAGTCATGTGCTTCATTCAGCTGAAGATTCACATTTAGATTATTACTGGAAAATAAATTCAGCTGATCACATGATGTATTTATCACAGTGTTTTTATGACTCTCACCTTTTTCTCGGTGGTTTGTTCAGTCCCGGGTGTGGTTGGTGTTTTCACCCGCCTTTCAATCACAGCTGCTGTTCAACATTTACAGGAAAGAGAGTCCTCCAGCCTGCTCGGGTTCACTTCGCTTTGAAACTAAAATCTCACCTCTCCTCTGTGTTGATTTGGCCACTCTGTCGGAAATGTTGCGGCAGAAATGAACAAAAAGCGCGGCTGTCCGATAATGGAAACCCCAGCCGCGGCGCGCTCCTGACTTCACTTCCCCGTTAGAACCAAAAACAAAATCAGATGTTTTTCACCCGGAAGACTGCAGCTCAGGCTCCCCTTTAAACATACCTGTCAGACTGGTGGTGGCTCTCCGGTTAAACTGCCCTCATCCATCCCGGGAAGCTGCAGCCGTCGGTCGGTCACACCGCGCTGCGGCCGCTGCTGACTCTCATGTGACCCGGAGCGGCCCGCCTCCCTCCGGCAGTCATGCGCCTCCCTGGAAGCTGTCAAAGCCTCCACACTGTTTAAAAGCCCTTAGACAGACCAAACTCACCTCTCAGTCCCACTCATGCTGCTCAGGAGACCATTTTTACATTTAATGAACCCTCAGAAGGTCAAATCAGCTGCTGAAATAAACACACAACTGAGCTGGGATGACGGCAAACTTATTTCTGAGCTGCAAATAAAGCACACTGAGTGTAATTTATGATGATGGCTCTCATAAATACTGTTGTACAACACGTGCAAAGATGACAGAAGTTTGTGTGTTAAAAAGGGCTTCAAACCAAAGGGACAATTATCTGATGGTGAGAAATCCGCCACCAGCTGTGTGTTTGGCTATCTTTGGACAAGTTTGTCTCTTTAAAACACAAACACACCAAATAAATGGCCCATCTCGCTCACAGAAACTGAGCATGAATACAGAACTCACTGTTAATTTTAGAAAGCACATCTAAAGTACGTCTTGGTTACAAAAAGATGATCAAAAAAAACAAAAAAAAAAACAACCCACAGCAGCTATGACAGAACTGAAACTGCACAGTCAACGGATCGATGTGATGATTCGGGCCACCTCAGCCGAGCGGCAGGGGACGTCCAGCCCCGAGGCCCAGCACACAGATTACAGACTCACATGCTCGACCTTCTCTGAGGTCACATGTCTCATCTACTGGATCCAGTTTGCTCCAGATGAATGGGATATTGTAGAAGGCCTTGGGGGGGCTGGGCATGTTTGCTCAGGAATTTATCCATTCACAGCCCAAATAACATACCAGAATAATCTTTGTTTCCTTAAAGTGGAAAAATGACACATCGGTCAGCTGGAGAGGTCGATCTGAGCAGAGAAGCAGCTGAATGGAGCTGATGGACGCAGTTACAGGCGGCGACTTGGCTCTCCGGCCGCCACATTCAGCCATGCAAAGAAAACAAGAGACATCCCCTGAAAGCATCTTGTTTAAACCACAAGCACAGAGTTCATCCAGCAGGAATGTCCTGTCCTCGGCGTGCCTCATGGTTGTGGAAAATGCTGAACTTCCTTTTCGGCCCGTGTCCCATTTCTATGGTTTCCCAACGTCTGTCTGACAGTTCAGAGTCAGCGTTCAGAGGCAGACCCAGCGACTGTGGTACCACTGCTGCCCACATCCGCTGCAGGTCACAAAGGTCATGGCATCCTCATCAGGGCCCCCCCGCCTCACCCACGCAGGCAGGAAAAGGGCGCCCCTGGACACCTCGGACACCTCACAGTCCGAGCCGCCGCACCTTTTGCAGCGAATCTTCTGCGTCCGGGTCCCTTCCACCCCTCGAGGAAGCTGCCTCTCGCTCACGCCCCGGGAGGAGTACTCCTCTCTGAGCCGGCGGAGGTCGGCGCTGGCCATCTCCTCCGCTGACATCTGGGCGAAGTCTCCGGGCGACAGGGAGCCGCTCAGCAGCCCCTGACGGAGGTGGCTGTTTTTAAGGTTCCTCAAGTTGGCCACCTTGCTCCTCACGCAGGTTTTGTATTTGACCTGATTGGATGCGTGGAGGTCGTGGATGTGACGCTCGATGTGTCCAGCCAGATGTGTCGCTGCTTCCTGATCAGTCGTTTCAGGGCAAAGGGCCGCGACCAGGAGCTGAACACATTTGTTTCTGATAGATTGGAAATCAGAAGATGCTGATGCGCTCTCTCCGGTGGAAGTCGGCACCTGGAGGCCATTTTCTGCCGCTGTGGATGACACTTCCTCCTTCAGAGCTGAACCAGAAGGGAGCTCCTCCTGATTTAAAACTCCATCAAGTGATGAAGAAACCGTGCAAGAGAGCTCCGGCTGCTTGCTTTCCTCCGTGCATCGATATTTCCTGTACTGTCTCTTCCACTTTGACAGCAGGCTCTTGACTTTCTTCTTCACGCCGTCGTCGGAGCAGCTTCTCAGGAGCCTGTAAAGGACTTTGATGATGTCCGTCCTTTCCAGCTGCTCTGCTGTGACCTCAGACTCATCCAGGTCAGCGAGGAGGGTCAAAATGTTCCCGTAGCTTCTGTCTGCAGTCACTTTCTCTATCTGCAGCGCGCTGTGGATGATTTCCTTGGTATCCATGGTGGCTACAGACAGATTCAACAGTTAAGAACTCAAAAAGATTCAAACAATCAACCTGCAGGGAAAGTAGCAATCAACACAAACATGAAAATTAGAGTTTCCAGAGTGACGTGATGTCTTTAAAATGTTCTTTCGAGGGCATTGGGCTCAGTTTACCTGAGATTCTTCATGGTTTGGTGCTTCTCCACACACAGCAGGCCCAGAAAACGTCTACATGGGAGCAGCCATGTTGAAACTGTCTGCAAACAGGAAAAACAACCAAAAACCTCCACTAGGTGGCGATACAGCCCCAAAGAAGCAGACCCATCGATGCCGTCATGGAGGCCTTCAGTCAGCAGAATTATACAAAAGACCTTCTTGCTCCAAACTTGTTGAAGAAATGGTGCTCAGGATGAATCCAAGACTTGATCCAGATGGTTAGATATGAATGTCAGTGTCTGTGGCCTCTAACTCTGTCCTGGGGTTTTTCTGTTTAAATCTGGATATTAAATCAAAATCAAGCATCAGGAAATCGTGTGACAGTGAGCAGTTGTTCTGAGATTGGGTGATTTGTCCCGAATGTTTAGCAGGATTTGATTCCTTTGTGCGCTGGATTTGTGAGTGTGCATTAAGCTTTACAGGTTATGACGACAGGCTTTCAGAAACCTGGCCGGAATTTATAACTCCATTCTCTGAGCTGACGACAAAACTGGAGCAACTTCAGTGTGAATACATAGGAAGAGCTGTGGGCATGACCCGGGATCCCACAGATTAAACCATCCATTCAGGGATTATTCATAAATACGTTTGTGGATTAATCTGTGTTGTTGTGACCGTTCTTTACTTTTGTCTGGACAGTTGTTGGACCGATTTGCACCGTGATAGAGCTGCATTTTTGGGCTCAGCGTGCAGAGACTTGACACCCTGGCATAAAAAAAGAAAAAGGGGATTTAAAAGTGGAAGGTATCTCACAACAAGATGAAGAAGCTTTTCAGCTGTTGGGCAATTACATGTTGTGAGGGAAGGAGATGAATGAGTGCGGAGGATAATTCATGCTTATGGAGCTACAACAGGAGATGTTTCCGTGGATTAAAACCACCACAGTGTGAAGACAAGAGTGCAGGTAGTTGTTATTGTGTCCCGAGAGCCGGCAGCCAACACTGTGCATGACTGACTCAACCTGCACACAGAGCAACACAATCAAATACACAACATATGATGTGTTTTATATTACATTGCTCTGTTTGAAGGAAATGATTGACTCATGTGCCGGCGGAAGGAATACCACATTTATATGTGTTTTTGTATTGCACTGTATCTCTGAGTTCAAAGATACAGATGGCTGACATTGATACGTATCGTGTGTATATATATATATATATATATAAATATCTTTAACATCATTTATGTTAATTGATTCAGAGAACGGGAAAATACAGAAATGAGATCAGCATCCGTTTAAACGTCCCTTTGGAACGACTCCACTGTGATTGGAAAGCTAAAATGGTCGCCTGTCAAATTAAACATGATATTATTCACGCACGGATGCATCCACGACATGAACAGATGAGCAGGGTGTCATTATGTAACCAGCAGAATGACATCACCCTCTTACCTTATATTAAAAATAAAAAATGCTTTCAAGAGACACACAGCTGGGACAAATAGCAGCAGAGGCCCTGAGGGAACGCTGATAGGGCGTCTCTCTGGGTAACAGCCTCTGGCTCCCACGTCCTCGGGCAGCAGCTTTTAAAACCCCAAATGGAAGTTAAAGCTTCCAGGAGGCATTTAGCAGAGTTAATGTCTAACTGCTCCGTCCAAACAGTGTGAGGCCTTTAATGTCGGCGTGCGTGTGGGAGGTGGGACTTTCAACATGTAACTGGAGGTTTCTTGCAGTTGTGCGTAAAGTGCGCACTGAGTTTGTGACCTTTTGGCCCCCAGCTGAAACTTTGTGTTGCCTCTGTGTGTGTGTGTGTGTGTGTGTGTTTGTGTTGACATGGGTGGGGTCCAGCTGGGCCTTCAGTGATCGAATGTTGGACACCAAAAAGCAACAAGCAAAGTCGCACACTGCCGGCCCCCCTGCCTTTTGTTCGTCTCGCCGCACATGGCTGGGATTCCCGAAAACACCAAAAAGGCTCCTCAGATCTTATCACATAATTTCACTGAGGCCTGTCTGCACTTGTGTGCTCCTTATCTGTGTGAATGGAATTTTACCAGCACGCCAACTCCACGATGCAGCTTCGCCAACGGGTGGCGCTCTCTGCGCTGCGCTGACTTCAATGGAGCGCTGCGAGGAAGTGGAGTCCTGCTGTATCACATCCTGCTTTTGTTGTCTCCGCCTCTTGTGCAGACCACGCCACACTTTACGGCGTGTAACACATGAGCACAGACACACACGAGCACGCACGCACACACACACACACACCACCCCACCCTGAGCTTGAGAAATCCTGAGGAAGAGGAGGAGGGAGTGTTTCTTGTTAAAGTGATCAGTTTCTTCATGGACAGACATTCATGACAACATGGTAAGTACCACCTAGCCCCCCCCACGAACACACACACACAACCTGAAAACCCCCAAACACTCCAAGCACAACTGCAGAACACACAACACAACACAACACAACACAACACAATAAAAGTCATTCTCACCATCATTGTGAAAAGCATCCGTCTCTGCGGATAAAATACTTCAAATGAAAGTATTGTCTGTCTTATCTCTTTTGTTGTGTTTGTTAAAGTTGTCTAATTTCACTTAACATCACACACACTGAGGTTGTGAATGAGATTACACAACATTTATTTTCATGCAGTCCTTAAATATAAAATTTTTCTTCAGCTCTTTGCACAGGATGGTTTTAAAAACACACAGTGGGTGACTGTTTCAGGGAGTGAGAGCAAAATCAGCTTCTATTTTCTGTGTGTGCATAACGCTCCTGACAGTGTGTGTGTGTGTGTGTGTGTGTGAAGGTGGGGGGTTGCTCGGCTGCTCCCTCCTCACCCACCGACCCACAAACGATGACCTTGATCTCAAATGACAGGAGTGGAGCTTGTTATTCTGTGTTTCTTTTCTCCCACAGGGTCGATCGTGTTTTGACTGACACACAGCAAAGTTTCTGTGTGTGTGTGTCTGTTTTAGGGGTTATAGAAGCAGAAATGTCGCCCAGGCTGTAGCTGATAGTCGTACTCGTGCAGGAAATGAGACTCCCCAAAGGTGCAACCACAAGCCATAACAGCAGGTTTGTGCTGTGTGTGAAAATATTGTCCTTTCCCTGATAAGACTGATGGATGGCAGGACCGATAATGAAGCACGGTGATATCAGCCTGTTGTCAGAAGCACAGGCCAAATTAATGCTTTTATTTTGATAGCGGGGAAACTTTAGAGCTCATGTTGCCTCATGGATGAAGTGATGCAACATTAGACCGACATCCCAGAGGAGGCGACCTGAGATGTATATTCCTATAGATTGATAGATTTTACATTCTACTTGGCACTGAAGGTCCAATCCTCCTCGGTGGTGACCATATGCCCCCCCCCTCCTCCAGTGCACCAACAATTATCCACATTGATTCATCACATTTGTTTTCCCATGAAACTCCCCCTCTCTCCCACATGGGAGAACGGCCTCCAGCGGGTTGCAAATAACCACATCCTTCCACGTCGCTCGCAGTTGTGCAGCATCTAAGATTTGTAACGTGATCTCCACGTTAGAGGAGAGGGGGTGAGGCTCAGGGCCGTTCAGCTGTGTGCTCGACCTGCAGCCGCAACCAAGTCATCATTCCCGAGAAAGTCCAAAACAACCCGCATCATGCAAGGGTTTATGGGTAAAAATAGATATGCTCACCTGACAACCAGCCGTTATGTCTGGAGAGTAAACACATTACCGAATCACATGTCGCAGCTGATAACAGATATCTCTGACAACATAAAATGTTTGGAACAAAGACAAAGTTGCCAGACCAGAATTACCAGGAAACAAGTTTATGGTGACTCATGAGACCAAAAACACAAACGTGGACAGAACTAAACTTTTTATCATCGCGGCGAGATGACATGACTTTTAACAAAGAGTCGTGACCGCAGGACTAATTTAGACTTCATTTTATCTTTGTTCTTTCATTTAGCAGGATTCAGCTTTTTTTTGTTCCAGTCTTTTGTGCGTTCAGTGAGTCTTTATATGTCGTTAGTTCTATAGTATTTCTGTGTGAGGAAAATAAAACATGATGTGCTGGCCTGAGCTTCAGTCACAGCACATTTGTCTTGCAGCTAAACGTCCTGCTCCTGTCGTTGTTTTTCTGACCTCACAGTTAAATATCTACCTGAACAGGGAGGTTTGAACAGGCGTGATCCGGCTCACGGAGATAAGAACAGAAGGTGCTTTTGTCCTGAAGGGTGGTGCTGAACATTAAGTAACAGCAGTATATTCATACGTGGAGGAATAAATATGCATTGAATTCCTCTCCGAAAAGGTTTCTGTTGTTCTTTAAAGTGAGAGTTGCAGGACAGTTCCAGGTTGTAATGTGAGAGTATGGACTGGAAACGCAGATCTTTCAAAGGTATTTCTCCAAAACGGAAAAGGACAGAGCCAGCATGTACTGTCCTTCCTACATTTTTAGCCTTCAGTGTCCTCCCCCCGGTCCCTCCCCCACCTCTCTGCTAATTTCCGTTGGGTGATGGAGTCTGAATTCCAGATATCCCACAGTTCAGACACTTTATCACCCCGTTCACCTTTCATTCTTCTCTTCTACCCTCTCCTCTTCTTTTTTTATCCCCATCCTCTCTTTCTCCTTCATTTCCTGCTCTTCTCCTTCCTCTCTGTTCTTTCTCCTCCTCCACACAGATTTTTCCAAACACATTCCTCCCCTCCCACATCCTCCATTACTCCTATCGGTATCTGTGGATGGATGCACGATCTGAGCTCTGAGGATCGGGATGGCTGACCAACTGTTTGAAAAGAGGGACTGGAGACAAAACAAAGTGTGAAGGAAACTGTGGGACGAAGTGTGTTGTTGGGTTGGATTTGGACACGAGCCACGGGAATGTGATCACTCTCTTTGTGTTTATGTGCATGCTCAGAAATGCACCCACAAATTCCTTCTTGGTCATGTGGTGAAGACATCAGCGGCCAACTGAGAGCAGCAACCACCTCAGTGTTTTTGTCTTTGAGTAATCAATAAACACACACACACACACACACACACACACACACACACACTCTCATACACAAACATGCAAAGATGAGATGAGAAAGCTGAGCTGTGAACAGTTTAGGTGTCAAAGAGGTGCAATGACACCTACAGTTCTTTGCTCCGAACAAAAATAAACTGGAAACGCTGAAAATGTTTTTGAGCTTTAAAATGCTCAAACACACAATTTAAGTCACTTTTGAATACACAAATACACATAAAATACAAATACACAAAACAGCCTGTCTCTTGAAAATGAAAAAGGAGGAAGAAGGAGGAGAGTTCTTAACTTGGAGATGAAGACAATATTTATGATCAAACGTCACGTGTGGCCGAAGTGGAAGAAGTTTAACCAAATAACTTCAGCCTCAAATGAACCTGATGTTTGAAGTTAAATATAAAAATGAAAACACGACAAAGTGAATTTTAAAAACGCAGCTCTCGACAAACACTGTTGTACAATGCTAGGAATGTGTTTCTGAGCGTGCTGGATGATGATGCTGCACATCTGAGAACGCTTCGAAGAGCCAAACATTTGGGTGATCTTCAGCATCAACAGCGTGTGTTCATTTTTTGAAATCACATCGCAGGAGTGCAGAGGCCAACGTGGAAGGCGGAGCTCCTTCTGGCGCCTGATGGATCAACGTATCAGATGGATGTGGCCATCACCGATGTGCATCTGTGGCCCGAAACTCTACTGAGAGGATGAAAGCCGACGTGATGCCCCGACTCTCAGGGAGGACATCTGACGGCTGAGCGCAGGTCGTGCCTGTCTTGAACTGGAGGCCTTTCTGATTTGGTGGATCTGAGGTTCACCACAACACTGCGTCTCACTTCCTCCTCAGCCTACATTTCACACTTATTTCACTCCCAAAGCGGAACTATACATTAAAAAAAAAAACAAAACAAAACAAAAACCACACAAACAGACACTGTGGAAGTACCACAAAACAACAACAGTCACGTAGTCTGATATTGTGTTTAAATAGCTTTGTTTACAAAATGAGGGGAGACGTCTCCTCCTGTTTGAAAACGTCTCATCACTTTCCTTCAGAATAAGAAGACCTTGAAGTTAATTTCCAAAGCAAAGACGGATCAGAAGCTGGGACGTGACAATGCAGGAACTGCGGGGTTAAAGTGTGAGCACTCTGATACTAACAGTTGGTCAAACACAGCAGCTGTGACCAGGACTGGAAAAGGGGAAATGCTTTCTCTGCGCGGTGCAAAGGTTCACAACCTCGCACTGGCTGCCTCGACAGAGTTACATAACGGTGACCATGTGAAAGAAGAAGAAGAAGAAGAGAAAAAATATGAGGCAGGAGAATGAAAAAAATGAGGGGAAAGATAGATGACAGAGAGAAAAGGGGGAGGAGGGAAAGAAAGCAGATGATGTCATCGGTTTCATAGTAAGAGAGAAGGGGATAAAGACAGCAGAGCAAACACACAAACACACTCTGCTGTTTTCCTTCCTCTCATTCTCTCAGTCAGAGCCAAATGCCATGACGCTGACTGACAGCTACAACGTGGGCTTCGAATTTCAGCAGATGTGGCAAACTGGCCTTATTTGGCATCGCAGGGGAAGAAAAAAGGAAGGAAGGGGGCAGCGAGGGCCAAAATTCCACATCAGGTTTTTATCAAAGCGAGACTGATGTGGAGTCAGCAGCAGCAGCAGCAGCCTCTCGAGCTCTGTTTGACTACAACGAGGGCTGAATAACAATATCCGGACACTATCAGGTCAGCCATCTTGTGAAATCTTTACTTCAGGTAAACAAAGCAAAATGTCTGATGTCCTCTGATGTGCTGACACTGAGCCGTTTCGTTGTTTTCGTGCTGCGAAGAAATGACGGACCACCTGCGTGAGAAGAAGTGTCCCGAAGCTGCAAAGTCCCCGATCCGATCTGATCTGAGGAGCCCGTGTAGAGGCATCTTTGTCTGTCACTAAGTCGGTGTGGCGACCTCAGAGCACAAACAGTTCATTTTGACACATAAAGACACATTCAGCTGCTCGCATCTGACAAAACAACCAACAGGAAACAGAACAGACACCTCCTTGTCTGCTCTGTGCTCGCCGTTTTCAGAAATAGCCGCCCCCGCTGTTATCAGGCCTGGGTCACACTTCCTGTCTTTCTGCTGCACTTGAATTCATGCAAAGGATTCTGGGTAAGGACCGAAGGTACAGTAGATTCTTCCTCCCCCTGCCAAGCTACGGCAGCAGGAAGTCATAGGTCCCACTTCCTCCTCTGTGAGAGCAAATGCAGAAGTGGAGATGGTTGAAAAAGGACAAAGGTCGCTCTCACTTCTTCACCTTCATCAGCCGTCACAAATGCTCCACATTGTGACGCATCCCGTTTGATTAAAACTCTTTTCTGAACCTCTGAAGGATAAGAGCCAACTTTGGAAGACCTTTCCTCGCATAAATCCCCAAGATGCATCACCCCTGAGCCTGTTTTGTTGCTTTATTTCTTAAACAGCGGGTTAGGGTTAGGGTTTATTCATTCATATATCCCATTTAAACGCGTCAACAAGCTGTTTGGGCTGATGACTCAAACTGCAACTACCCTGCACTGGACCTGGACTGTCACAAACCGTCACATATGAGAGCAGAGGCGAGTGAACAGGATGGGACATTAGTGAAGAAATGCATGTTCTAGGCCTCGAAAAATACAATATTTGATTCAGCTCAGTGGCTTCTTGGGCCCAAGCAAATGTCCGATCCTCCCACATTCCTGACACAAAGGCTGCTCTCTGTACTAAAAACAGTGGCTCTTCAGCAGAAGGGGGAAAGAGTCCCTCCTGATGTGGTGATGTGTTGTCCTTGTAATGGGCAGGTTATCTGGCAGGTTTCAGTGTAACAGAGGAAGGGACGGCCCACATTCTTTAGAGCTGACCTCATGTTGACAGCCATTATGCCTGCTCTGAAAACCAAAAAGTGGGCATGTAAATCCAAAAAGCGGCCGAGGCCGACACATAGAGAGAGACTGGAGCTGAGAATGCATCAAATCTTAATGAGGCTCCTTCGCTCTGAAGTGGGTGAAGCGTGTTGTTATTTATTTCTCTGTCTCTTCCTCTTGCACTTCTGAACTGTTTATTATTGCAGCTTCAGTTACAGGAGATAAGCAGATAAGGGGAAACTGAGAGAGTCCTGAAAATAAAAAGAGTAACTATGTTCATTTGTGTCCAAATATGGTCACACTGATGTGTATTCTACAGAGACGCTCCAAAAGCCTAAGCTCATTTTTTCATTTTTTCACGCCCATGCTATGAAAACAAGAGAGCTGACCTTCGACCCCCGGTGTACGCTCGGTGCACCTGTTGTGCACAAACACGCCAACCCTAAGCCACACACACGGCCTCCCCGAGGCCAGGAAATCATACATATTCATTTTCTTCCTCTTACTTTACCTGCCACGGCCAATTCATCGCCCGGCTGGAGAACGAACAACAAAGGCTGCTAATGAGCAGGAATGCCCACAGATCAGTGAAACAGCACGACAGCTGCCGCAGCAGGGGGTCCTCTCACTGGTCGTCTGTTAAATCGGACAATGGCGCGCCTGGCTTTTCCCGCCACGGCTGTGTTGGTACTGTACAGCAGAAAAGAGCAGAGGGGAGTCACATTGGCTGCTGCTCTGAACGGTTTTTGGAGCTGATGGACAGACTGTTGGGAAGAGGGCCTTATCAAACGAAGGGCAAAAGGCCCAGAGTGACTTTCCATCTCGAGATAAAACGCTGCACATTGTACTTTTATGGACGACTTCCTGCTGCGGGGAAAGTTCGAACAACTTGCAAGAGTTGACTTCGCCAGACGGGCATTTTTTTTATATTTATATGAGGTCTTGAAATTAATACTGCAAGAATATATCCGTTTACTAAGTTATTCTCATTTAGGCTGAGTCTTAAAACATCAAAAACCTAAAAGGAAAGACTCAGTAAAATAAATTTCATTAATAATTTGTTGTATTAGTACCAGAAATGATCCCAGAGCTTCCAGAAAAACCAAGTCCATCATGCAGGGAAATGATTTTCCTGCAATTTTAGAAGGCAGCCACAAAAATAACAGAAAGAAGCTCAACATAAACTTGATATAACTTCAGTGAAAATGAAAGTATATGACACTTAAGTAGGAAAATATGCCCCATGACAAGTTCTGCTCAAAGAAGTCGTAAATATCCTGGAAAATTGGCCTCAAACACACAGCAGCCATAAAAATCTATTCAACTATTTTATTGCCACGATCCCCCTGCAGTGTAATAAATAGAAGTGTTACTTTCCACAGACACCGTCGCGCTGCACATGCCCGCTGCCTCACAGCACAAGCAAAACAATTGTAATTCACAACATCCAAACCATCCAGAGATTTACACGTCACATTTAATTCACATACAGAGTGTGTGATGACATAAGTGGGACAGAAGCGGTTACAGTAATTCCCATCTGCTGCAGCGGCCCGGTCTAATGTCTGAGGAATGCACAACAGGAGACGTTGGCTCGTGGAGGAGGAATGTTCTCAATTATAGAAGATCTGGGTGGAGTGAGTGTGTGTGTGTGTGTGTGTGTGTGTGTGTCAGCGAACAGGCCAAAAGTCAGAAGACTAAAATTTGTTTTGAGGAAAAAGGACAAATAGCTGATGTTTGTGTGTGTGTGTGTGTGTGTGTGTGTTCACGTGCAGCCACTCCTCCACATTTTGTCTGCCATCACTGCGCTGCTGGATGGATTACATAAGATCAGGTCTGATTGGCTGCTCCGAGCACGACAACTGGACCGCTCTGCACAAACGCATCACGGTGGATTATGGGTAATATTGGAAAGTTGCATTAAGGGCAGCCGGTCTGTTTTCTCAGTCTCTCTGGGCTCTATTGATATTCATACCTTTAATAAAATAGTGCCAGGGCTGAGAAAGGAAAACAAAGAGAGAAAAACTGTGAGATTTGTTTTTATTTGAGCAGCGTTCTTCAAAATAAAAGCCCTGAGGGTGGCTTTATAAACGAAAGGTGGACAGTTCAGACGAGCTTACATCAGGTTCAGCCCTTTATGTCGAAGAAAATGAACTTCAGCGGCCCGTGAATTCATCTGTTTACCAGAATCATTGAGTATCATGTTGCTATTAATTCAGCGAGTTGTGTTACAGACCAACTTTTCAGAGGCATCAGCATAATTCATTTTCTGCAACATAAATTCTAAATAAAGAGCAAAGCAGCAGAAACTGGCAACGTTTCACAGTTTTTACACCAGCCAAATCCCATTCCTGTCAAAGTCAGTAAAAATCACTTTTGGTTCAGTTTGTAACGCCTGAATTGGGCCGACAGGTGTCAAAATCAGCAGTGAGAGTGACAGGCCTGAGCACATTTGACCCGTCTTTCACTGCAAAGATACACAACAACACAATCAGCAGAGACAAGCTGAGAGCCCAAACACCCCCCCCCCCCCACCACGGGACTGAAGCGAATCAGCGGATCAGCTAGTTTGAGTCACAGCCATCGATTTCTCGAGCCATCTGCTCACTTTTGGCCTAGTCGAGCATTTCCATGACAACACGGTGTTGATAAATGGAGGAGAGTTTTATTTAAGTCTGCAATCTGTTCGTGTTCTGAAGTTAACTGTCGGCTGCCGCTTCCTTTGTGTGTTTATTAAAATGGTGCCGGCCTGACAGAGCTGGGCTGTAACCCTGGATCAACATTTTCTTTCCAGAGCAGGAATATTTTCAACATGGTGTCTGTCACTGTCACATGTGGCTTTTTATGAATCCTATTCGGAGAGTTTATCAGCTGAAGTTAAAGGTTTGGAGGAAGTTCAGCAGGTAGAACGGAACATCCCCATCGCTGCTCCAGTTCCCATGAAAACACGTCGCTCCTTTTGTCTGTAAGGAGATCCTCTTTCCTCTGACCTTTTCTCTCGCGCTTTAACCACGAGTTTTCAATTCCTCGGGGGGGTTCGTCCACTCCCACTCATAGATGAACGCTTTATTTACAAATCTAAACCCTCGTTCAGAGTGAAAGGTGCAGCAACCTGCTGAATAACGAGGGAAATTAAATCTCCCTGAATGTCTACTGGAATTTAAAATAAGCGGCGTGCCGAGGCTGTTTGTTTTAAAGGGGTGAAATGTGTTTGGCCGTGAGATACTCAGATATCAGAGTCAGGGTGGAGTTTGTCTCCGGCCTCAGCAGGCAGCACACAGACCTAATCGTTTCAGCGCTTTCATTTTCTCTTAATTACAGATTGTGTACTTAAAATAGGGAAGAGGGGATTTAACCACTGCGGCTCTGAACCACCACTTGTCTTGATGTCATTATTGTATTCACATTGACATTAGCACTTATTAACACAGTTACCTCTGATTAACACAAACAGCAGGGTGGTGTTGTGTTTTATGCTGCAGTGAAGCAGCGACCTTTGTGTTGCTGGGACTCTTGTCTGCTATCTCAGCATTGTTTCTATTGTGTAACCGTGGATGCGTAACACCTAATGACATTTGCTAACATGCAGGTTAGTGATGTCAGAATCGGCCCTGACAACAGCGGCTTGCAGAAAAGCTGAATTGAGGAGCCCTGAGGTGCCTCAAACCTTATCTGTGTGTGTGTCTGTCAGCACGGAGTTACATAACATCCAGCCTGGAGACTCACACACTCACAAACTGCACGACCCTGACAGGACCTGCACATATCTGAAGTATCTGGCACCGCTCTGCTCAGTCTGATCAGCATCTTGTCAGGCTGGATTAGTGTGTGTGTTTTCTCCAACAGCGTGGTGGGAGCTGGGGGGGGGGGGGTCGATGCCAATTCAGACATCAGCCACCGACATACGCCTGGCATCCCCTGACAATGCTCAGCAAACCAAAACACAACATTCAAGCTAGCTGCATGTGACATGCTCATCTTTAAGGCGACGTTTTTGCTAAATTGGCACGAAAACCTCAAACATTATGCTCTGAAGCCAACACGTACAATCTTCTGAACCATGAATGCATTCTAAGCTCCCGCTGCTGTCAGGAACATGCATCAGCATGTCCCTTCTATTGAAAGCAACGAAATAAAAAAGAGAGCTTCCCGACATGCAGCCTTACTGTAGCTGGAAGCACCAGTTGTCCTATTTATCGGCACCGAGCCTGACCTCACAGTCCAACCAAACCATTTCACCCCCCCACCCCCCGCCAATATGACAGAGACGTGCCAAAGAGAGAATCCATTTATCAGCGCTGTTCCCGTCACTGTGCAAATTGATTAGCCTCTAATGGCCGATCTGTCGGCTGGATGCAGGAATGCAGGACATGAGCCGATTGTTTCTGTATCAGATGCTGACGAGCTCATAGAGACTCCACTGTGGGAGAACTTGTGGTTGGACTTGAGTACTTATCTAATCTCATCACCCAGTTCACTTGGTGGAATGTAAATGTGAGGTACGTCTGCTAAAATACTTCAAGTCACTCACAGCTGTCGGACTTTTCTTCCACTTGTTTAAAACGGCTCTTGTGTTTGTCTCCGCTTACTCTCACACTGTCAACACACTCGCCACACTTCTTCTTCTGTTTTACTATCTCTGTTCCTGTGGCGAGAAGCACATGACTTCAAAGAGCTCCGCTCAGGAGTGATTTTTCCACGCCACATTTCTGTGATGAAGCCTCTTCGTTTGGTTTCAGTCAAACCTCTCAGCTGAAAAGCAGCTCCAGTCCACCTAAAGCAAGTGCATGATGCGGACAAAGTGAGTTACACAAATGCATCTGCACACGCCTGCGGTATCTGAACAGTGAACGCCACAGACGGGCAAATCCAGTCGCTTTTCATCCGTCACGGTCCGTGAAAGAACGGAGCACATCAGCTCGGTTCCCTTAAGTGGAATGAAATCTGAGTTTCACTGTGACACAAACGTTTGTGAAGCCTTGACGCTGCCGACGGATTTGAGTCTTACTGCGTCAAATTTAGTTTCCAACGTGGTCCAGACTAGAAGTTACTGACCTTTAAACTCATAAGCAACAAACACAAACCTCCTAACGTCTCATTATTAGTTCAGGGAGTTCAGAAAAGGACACACACACACACACACACACTCCTCACGAAGACCTTCAGCACTCATCCAGGCTCTGAGCTCTGCAGCTCTCGGGGCTACGAGTGCTCTTGTGTTTGGAAAGATTTGTTAGAGATGGAGGGTGGGCCTGTTTCTGAGAAGTAACCCGGCTCTGACCTCCGAGGAGAAGCTGGGGGAGGGTGGATGGACGGTGGAGGGGGGGGGCGGTCTGTGATTGTGTCAGTCCTCTTTCCCTGTTTCTCATGTTAATTCCCCCCCATCGCAGCTGAGGGATAAAAAATCTTCATTACAACGCGGAGGGTGGAGAAATTCTCTGTTTTAATCAAAAGAAAACAACGTGGAGATCGAGCTGGGATTCTCTCAGCTGGTGAATATTTCGGCTCCACCTGCACGCGAAGGCCTCGGATCCTCCAACTATTGCCTCTTTTGTTCGTAGATCTGTTATCCCAGCGTGGCGGGGGCACGACAGTCCTGCATCGGCCACACACGGTTCAAATTCCCTCCCGTCCCACGTCAAGGATTTCCACCTACACCCGGCCGCTAACATATTGAGCAACAGATGGGATGAAAGCTCAGTTTGCCAAACTAAACATTTACATTCTGATGAGAGCAATTTCAGAATCTGAGGCCTGTTTCTGGGGTTTTCATTCCTCCTCAGATGTGTTTTACCACATTTCATTTCATGCACACACACAAACACGGGTGATTTTTATCCATGCTGCAGTAAAAAGTCACTCTTGCTGAAATAAATCAGCTGTTTTTGAGAGGAAGGTCAATTACATTTCAGCATGAGGCTTCATCAGATCTTGACATTTGCGGCCAAAAAATATTCTTTTTATCATGTGGTTTTGTTTTTTGTTTTATTTTTTTGAGGTTTCACTTTGTGGGTTTTAAAAATATGTCTCTGGGTTCGTTCCAACTAAACCCTGCGCCCGTGGTTTTTACACAGATGATCCAAAGTGCACATGCATCATTGTAGCACAACAAACACACATCATAAAGACGTTGCATTTGTCAGTATTATCAGGAAATTCATCTTAATGCCGCCACACAGCGACGGTCCAGGAGGAAAAACACCGAGCCAAGACATGGCCACCGGCGCTCCGGAGGGGCTGACGCCATCGTTGTTGTTGTGCCCGTCTTGGCAGCGTGCCTTCCTTGGGGGAGTTGGGAGTTTTTTAGGGGGCAAAAGGGGGCACAACGAACAATAAAGGCGTGGGTGGTATTTGGAGCCGAGCCCGTGATGCCAGTTGCCAGAGCAGGTCATGTGCCAGATCTACAGACAAAGAGGGTGAGTTGGTGCTCATCTGGGCAGGAGTCCAGTCCAGTCCAATTCGGATTGGGATGGTGGCTGTGGGAGGGGGGGTGTGGGAGGGGGGGTGAGGGAATGTCGGCACACGTCTGACCAAAGCCTTTATGTTCAGAGGGGGCCTCAACGGACAAAAACACACAGGCACCGGCTGTTTCTCTCTGCAACGATGCAGGGCGACTGCAGTTCTATTCACAGAGCAACGGCCTCAATCTTTCAAAGTGAGCTTTTCGGGGGAATTACGGCAACTTGCAGGAATCTAGTTTGTCTATTTCCACCAAAAGCAAAGCAGCATTAGCATATTTACCCCAAATATCAGCACACAGATCTTATTTCTCGGTGTCCACGCCTCAGAACAACACAGTTTCACCTTTGATACATGAGTTGAGGAAGTTTGGAAGAAAAGGAGCCCAGCTGAGTCAGTGACTCGCTCCAAAAAAACAGGATGAGCAATCAGCTCCTGGACTTCCTGGTCCAGCAACAACAGCAGGACGACTCCATCAGATGTTGTTTTGGAGGGCAGATCCTGCAGATGCCCTGAGAGAAACAGAAGATGGTGCTGCCCTGCACAGAAAACTGTTGTTATTTGTGCTTCAGTTCCAAACATTAGGATGATTTCGCAACACTGATTTTTCTGTTGGCACACAAACGAGACTCTCCTGATAAGCAGCCTCAACAACAGCGTCTGAGTGCACCTGTAAGGAGACACACTATCAGTGAGTCACGTTCTGGGAAGTCAAAAACACTGATGATCCCAGCTTGTGAAAGTTAGATCACCACTATTGTGATACCACAGATCAATAAAAACCTGACCTCGAGCAATATGTGGAGCACTTCCTGGTGATAAGACTGATGCACAGAGTTCATTTTCCATCAACGGATCCTGATAATGCATGAGACGGGATACACCTAATGTAAAGTAATGTAATGCTGAGTGCAAAACGAAGACCCGTGTAGCCACAATGACACAGCAGATACCAAATCTTATGATGATAATCACATTACAGCTTAAGTTTTCAAATATTTTACTGTGCGATTGGATTGCACAGCATTAATTGTGGGAACATTTCACACGTCCTCCTCATTAGGCCTCAGTTTAATGTATACATGTTTGAAACGGCCCGTTAGTACTGATACAGTGTGAGAGGAAGCGAAGTGCAGCCAGACTTCCCTTTTTGGACGGCGCGAGCAAACAAAAGGGTGCTGGAAAGGCATGCTGGGACATTCAGGAGGCAGCGGAGGCTGAGCAGATCTTGGGCTCCATCCTGATCGAGGGATAAAAACCCCCGAGGATACTGAAGAGGAGCAAGACAAGAACAGATGAGTCTGTTACTGTCCGTGTTGTCGGTTCAACAAACTGGACAAAACCCACATCCAACATCTCCTCTGGTGATAACGGTGTGGTTGTCTCATTCACCACTGATCCCTGATGGGAGACTGGCCACAGCAGGTCGGAGGTCAGGCTTGGTGATTTGAAAGGTTCCAAACACAAACACTTCTAGATGTTATTTTTGTTTCAACACAGATAAAATCAGGAAGCATGAAGAGCCTCTTTAAAAGCCTTTGATGTGTCAATAATATCTTCATTCAGTCGGGAGATGGTGGTGGGCTGCTGCCAACATTCCTTTTCATTGCGAAAACACTTGTGTTTAACCAAAGTGAGCTTACTCAGTGACCATTCACTTCCTTCAGACAAAGTCTGCTGTGCAGGATTCCTCAGATTCTTGGTGAAATGAGGTTTTGTGTCGAGCACGTCTGTGCTGACGTCCCTTTACACAGCAAACGCTGCAGCCAACATCAAACTGAACCAAGTACTGACCAGGAATTTCAGCACATTAACTTCCATTCCTCTTTCCTCTTATCGCTCTTCAAAGCAGCAGCTGAACGGTTGATAAAAACTGCAGCTGTGAGGATGTTAACTTTCTCCGTTCACATGTAAACGCTTTGATATAACTCAAAATGAGGGAAAACTTTGTGCTAATCAGACTGCTGTCACCTCTCAGCCGTGGGCGATACCTTGATTCACTGTCTTGCTGAGAGGCAGATGGGAAAACAAACTCTGCTATTGTTGCCACAGCCTCGGCCTGACCTTGGACCAGCATGACTCACAGCCATGCCAGCAGCTGTTATCGCCGCTGCACTGAACTTACGTGCAGGAAATAATAAAAAAAAACAACTAGAAGATATGAGGATAAGTGGATTATGGGTGTGGTGTCGGCCTGAGCTCTTGAGACTCAATCAGAGCTGTAATTGTGTCAGCCTCATCGCCTCACAGCCTCCTGAGAACGTGCATTTTGATGCTCGCACCATCTCCTGATTCATGAAAGCCTGTGGCGACAGTGTCCTCAGCGCTTTTCAGACTCCAGCTGTTGCACAATGAAGCCCTTAGGCAAGAGTATTTGAGCAACTCTGCCAGTCTCATGTCAAACACATGATATGAGCTTACACCACAAGGAGCCTTTATTGACTGCCTGCAGGGAAAAATGAATGCATCTGGAGAGGTGCAGTATGAGCTTGTCATTAACCCCGGAGGCCTGAAACAGAGATCATTAATGCAGAAAAAGGCTTCCTGCAGGCCATGTGGAAGCACAAACACGCACAGGCACGGATTGTTATCGGTGCAGCTCCATCGAGAGGCAACATTTGCTCCTGATTTCATCTGCAGCAACTTCTCTGGAATACAGCAAGAGGTGATCAATTCCAGTTCGACCGCGGGCCGAATAAAAAGCCACAAACTCACAAACTCAGTGTTTGCGCAACACAAAGCTTGGAAAAAAAAAAAAAAAAAGTGTCCTTGAGCATTTCAGCTGCACATGACAGTGAATCAGTTTGATCCCAATCAGCGCATGTTGAGGCACATTTTAACCACCCATCCCCGACTCTGTGAGGTCAAGTTTGAAAGGTAACACGCTTCCCGATTTGCCCCTCTTCCTGTTGCTAAACAGCTGTTGTGCTGCTTCTGTTGGATGGTCACGGTGCAAAGAATGCAGCACTCTCTGTTACATGTTGATCAATGCTGATTAAAATAAAGCCCAAATAAGAACATGACACGATTAAGTTTGTTATTAACAGGGGGGGCAGTAATTAAGCAGCTCTGTCCCGAGACGCCCGGGTAATTAACGCTCACCATCAACACTGGAACAGCGGCCTGGGAGTTTCCGGGCACCACACTCCTCTCAGCGCTGAATTTCATGAGGCAGAAATATCTCTGCAGTCGCTCAGTTTCTTCTTTAAAAAGGCGATTTTTACAGTCACATCATTTTTATATGATTCTATATCGGCCTTTGTATTTGTCAAACAACAGAAGATAAAGCATTCACTGCTCTTTTTTGAAATTTGAATTTCCGTTTCCTTGAGCTTCCAAAAAACAATGCAGTTGGAAATCTTCCAAAGAAAACGTGCAGCGGCTTCCTTTTGTCAACAGTGTCATGTGTCTGCAGCTGCACCTCCTGCTCAGAGAGGAGGCGATGCTGCAAGCGGCCCAGACCTGCAGCCCTCAGTGGGATTACGCCTCACGGATGCAGCGAGGTGACACAGAGGAGTGAATCAGTTCATGTGATGCTGCGTCCTCTGCACAGTCACAGTCACTCTTCCGTTCAGAGGTTTTCCTGAGCACACCGTCCGTCACAGAGAGTCAATCCGTGCAGCTGCATTGATTCTCTGCAGTGCTTCGGCGAATGCATTTACAAGCGCTCGGGAACGCCAACACCATTTAGACAGCATCGATCCGGGGCCCCACCTGGGGCCAGACTAATAGAGCATGTCTGCGAAAATCAACCAAAGCTATAGACAGGCAGCTGTGGCTGCTGCTGAAAAGCCCCGAGTGTCCAACAGGACCACGCCTGCTCTATGATCCTCTGTAAGATGGCTCCGCTTTTATGCATCAGGTTGATGGTGTAATTAGCTGTAATACAACTGTTTAACGGACTTTAGCAATGCAAAGGATCTGGTGTAATTAACAGTGAGAGCTGTTTCCCTGTCGTCACCACCACTGCGTCTAAACTCAGACAAGCCATGAAAACCTAGTTCCTGCTTTCCTGCTAATGCCGGGCAAGACGCAGAATCTGTTGCACAAAAACATTTGAGCGTGTTCGATGAGATGAAGAGACAAAATGAAGCAACTACCTGCCGCCGAACTTCTCTGTTTACTTTCACTATAATGGTTTCACAGTTCACATCAAACTGAATCTGTTGAAACTTTCACAGACAGGAGGAGCGTCACAAAGAGCAGACCAGAACCAGGAGGGATCATAAGTACAGAAACCGTCCAGATCTGAGATGTTAATGTTACATTTCTGCTGAATTACAGACACGATTTGTTCCCAAATTCTTTCGACAAACTGGAGGATTAAAAGTTGTCCACTGAAACACAGTCTGGATTATTTGAAAAAAGAAAAAAAGAAATTATGTAACCAGGTTGTTTTTCTCAGATTGTGAAAGACTTCTGGAGATGCATGTTTTTGTTTTTTGTTTTTATTTTTTTTAAACAGGAAACAAGAAAAAGCGGAGAATGTGCGTTTTGCTGTTGTGTTGTGAACACTGACACAAAAATCAAACCTTATTTAGTTTGAGGATCACAGGCTGCTTCGGACGCTGTGGTGCTGATAGCTGTATTGAATTCCATTCTGAAGTCACATCCTATGAGCTAACCAGCGCCCCACAACACACACACACACACACACACACACACACACACAAATGGACGGCCGTTGACCCTCTAAAACATGGCTGCTCATACTTCACGTGCTTGTCATCACCATATGTCGATATGACAACACCAGCGGTGAGCATTGGTATTAGTCGAGGGGCTCAAATGCAGCAGCAGCAGCAGACGGGGAACAAATGCTGCATATTTTTCAGGGTGGAGTGAACTTTCGTTCTTTTTTTAACCTGCTGACAGTCGACGGAGAAACGGACACACAAACATGCCTTTCCTGTTTGTATCTTTGGTGGCAAATTAAAGATAATGGCCAGGTGTAAACGTGCGGTCGATGGAGATGCGGCCCTGGGGAGGGTAGTTGCCATGGCGATCCACAGTGGTCTCTGCGTTTGCCAGCAGCAGGAAGTGATAGAGAGATTATTGACTTAATCACGCTGATCTCCGAAGGCCTGCCTGAACAAATGCTGCGCTCAGGATCAAAATAGTGGACCCTGGAGCCGCAGACACAGACGTCCACAAGCCCTGGACTTCCAACAATGGCAGGTGTTCATTGGGCATGGACGCCGTCAGTTGGTCCCCTTTTGTCCACGGCTGCAGCAGACAGATGGCGGAATGTATCTAAATAACGTGGTAATCTCCCGAGCACTCCAAGCACGCCATCAGGACGGGGAGGACAGCTCCAACGGGATAACGAGAATCCAATCGGCCTCACAGCCACAGGAAGTGACTCAGCAGCAGCTGTTGCCATGGGTTACCAGGCACCCGTGGGATCCGAGCAGGCTCGGTGCTGACACATTCCCTTCCTCCACGACAGCTACTCCACCCCTCCTGCTGCTCCACCTCAAATCCTCCGTCACTTTCCTGAAGGAAAGGGAAGGGGGGGGGGGGGGGCAGAAATGGGAGGTGTTAATCCCATCTGAGTGAGGACCTGTAGGGCCCTGCACCAGCCTACTAACCCCCCCAATGCAGATTAATGCCTTATTAAGAGCAACTGACTTAACACCAATCCACTTACACTAACATGTTCAGGTTTGCAGAACGTTCGCTCACACATCCGGGTTTTGGGTGGAAATAGCCGTGATGTGAAACATCATGCATGAAATTATCATCACAGGAAACAATGGCTGCTTGGAGAATGGATCGTCTGAGCCCGGTCACATTTGAATAAAATGACAATAACAGTGAGATGGAAGCTGCCATTTACAGGAAATGTCAGTCGTGTCATGTGAATGACATTAAGGCTTTGGAGGAGGTGGCTAATTTAGGACAAAGGCCTGAGTAAATCTCCCACTCAGGCTCCGTGTGATTCTGGGTCATGGCACACTGTCCCATAATCCACTGCTCACCTGTGCATCAAAGCAGCCGACAGAAAAGTGCAGCCGGTATCGTTTCCAAACACGTCCCTCTTTCAGTTAAGTTCAGTAAAGCCTGAAATTTCTAAGTAGGCCCAGTCTACTTCCTGGATTACAGGGCGATCTTCCTGTATGATTTGAGTTTCTCTGCAATTATCATCAGTGCTCATTACTTCTTCAAGGAGAGACCTCCATGAAAGGTGGTTCAACAACTTTCATTCCCCATCCCTCCGTCCACACACATGCAGAATTCACATCCTGTGGCGGCAAATCGCTGCGAGGCTCAGCGTGGACACGTTGAAGCCCTTCGGCAGAGCTCAGGCTGGAGGACTGTTTGGCACCTGAGTGTTGGATAGTATGAGAAGTGGGTTAGACTAAGACGAGCTGTGTAACCTTCACATCGATGTTGGCCAAGTGAAGAAGGAGGAGCAGGAGAAAGACGCCTGGAGGAAGCACTCTGCAGCACACTTCTTTAGTAACAAATTCTTTTTTATTACAACATTTCACGGTTTTCCATTTCTGGTAATGGTTTGTGGCAGAGTAACATGACTGCTGGGACTTTACAAAACTCCAAAGAATTCAGATATACGGTTGAAAGAAAACACATGGAATCAATTGCCAAGAATTTCTTTTTTTTTTTTTTTAAGAACTCCTTTTCCTCCATTGAGCCAATTCAGAGACAGATTGCAAGGCAACAACTCTCCCGAATAACTCTGACAAAAAGGGCCAAAGTGTGGTACAATTTAACCGTAAATCAGGTCCATTTGAGCATCTCCCAGATCTAGATGGAATCCGTTACACTTTTTTTTTAATCCTTGTGTACATACAAAAGAAAAAACATTGTGACATACAACAGTATCATTTTTTTGGGGCATTTACATTTTGGCCAGCGTACAAACAAAGTTGTGCATTTCCGAAAATTAGAAGACGAAAAACAATAAAAAATAAGCTTGACGCCTCAGCTTTGACGTGAAAGCAGCCACACAGGAAGTGGGGTGTTGATGGTGTTTTTTTTTTTGTGTTTTTTTTTTTTTTTTTTAGGGGGGGGGGGGGGACGATGGTGAGCTTCCTGGGATGCAGGACACGCCCTGCTGGTCGTCAAGGTGGTGTCGAAGAGGAGACGTGCGCCTTTTGGGCTGTCTTCTGCAGTCCCCCTCCTCCTTCACTCCGTCTCAGACTGGATCTTCCTCATCTCCCCCGACAGGAACACAAGCGTGGTGGTGGCGTTTTGCAGAGGATGGAGTGAGTGTGTGTGTGTTGGGGGTGGGGGGGGGGGTGGAGGGGGGGGCGCCCTGGCGAAGGCATCCGTCCGTCCACAGGCTGCGCAGCTTGGTTATGTTTGTCGTTTCGTAATTTCGGTTACAAAGTTATACAGCTAAAAGAAGTGACTGAAAACAAGGCAATGTGGGAAGGAGGGGGGGTGTGGGGGTGGTGGGGGGGGGTGTACAGTGCATGACTGGAGGGAGAGTCTTCACGACGTCGCCGCTGCCTTCTCCTGTTCGATGGCTGGAGAGGACAGAGAGGAGAGATGTGAGATCAGGCTGTAAGAAGGAGAAATGATGCTCTGTGGCGGTGGGGGGGGGGGGGGGGGTGAGGGGGGGCTTACTTTCTTTTGAGGGCAGGGGGTTCTTCTCCTGCGTCTCTGTCTTCTTCAGCTTGGTCTTGTCGAAGCTGGTCACCTCTGAGATGTCGGGCTTGTCGCTCATGGTTACTGAGAGTCTGGAAGGAAGATCAGACAGTTTGACCAACTACAGGTGCTGCTGGAGAATAAAACTGTTTCTCAGCCAAGCATGCTCTCTCTGCTGACCGTGGATCAGTGGAAGGGCGTTCCCTGAAAAAACCTCAGTGGCCAGATATCATTTGTCCAGCTCAACTAGATGCGCAACCGCAGACTACTTTCCCTCTAATGTGCGCCTTCTTTTGTTCGCCCTGCAGCTCCGAGCTGCCTCATTTGACTGGACATGCAACCCGTTATCCAACACACACACACACACACACACACACACACACACACACACACACACACACACACACACACACACAGCCGGGGATGCTGCACACAGGGGCCAGCCTGCTGCAGACAATGAAGCCGGTTCAAGGCGTTCAGGGCCATTTACATAACAAAAGGAGTTCCCATGCTGGGAGGAGAGAAAATGGCACCTGAGAGAAAAAATAAAAAAATAAAAAATAAGACTGATGTCTTCTGCGCAAAATTAAATTTAAAAAAAGAATCCAGTGAAAGACAGAAGGCTGGCACTGTGTGTGTGTGTGTGTGTGTGTGTGTTGGGGGGGGGGGGGCTTTCCACATGGAAGCTGTGCAACATCCGCATTCACTGGTCACGTACACCGCCCCCCCCCCCCCTCAGCCTTGGGGCGCAATCTGGAGGAACCACCGCCCAGACTGGCACAAAGCTCAACCATGTTGGTCTGCAAAATCCTCCCAAGTTCAACTCTTCACATTTCAGATTCAGCTCGGAGAAAGAAACGCAGCCACATGGCGAATAAAAGACGTTTTGATTTTCTTTTTCTAAGACGCGCGCAGCTCCACCAACAAAGGAAGCTGAAGGCTGATGTGAGACAAAAGACAAAGACACCCCGCACATGTCTGCCCTGCTGTTACGCCTCAGTCTTACAGCTGGAGACAGAAAAACGAGCTGAATTCACTGCAGGAAAATAAAATCAGCACCACCATCATCAGAATGTTTGTTCTGCCGATGGTGCCACTTTTGGCAACACCTTTCTCCAGATCTGATCTGAGCTGATCCCTCGTTTTATCTGCCAGCTTGTGCAGCCTCTGGAGCACAAAGAGGAGAAATGAAGTGGAGCTGATGGTCTGGACTTACCGAAGCGTTGGCTGATGGGATGTCTGGAAGGTCTCTGCTCAGTGCGTTGCAGCAGTAGAGGCGCGTCTTTGCGCAAGCATCAGATATAGTGAGAAATATGCTAATGACGCTGACATCACCGGCCCCTCGTCCTCCCACACTCTGCTCCCCCTGCTGGAGAAACACGGAACTTCTATCCTCATGCTGGGAGCAGAAGACTGAGCCAAAGAAAGAGCCTCATGTTTTCAATCCCCCCCCCCCCAGGAGAGAAATGGATCTATTATGCGCTCTTGGTGCGGGAAAGCGCACCGCAGCGGCCCGCAGCTGCTGTCAGACTCTGACTCTGTGCCACTTCTCAAATGGATCCTCAGGTTTTCTGTGTTCTGCTGAAAATGGATCCATTGTCACACAAAAATGTGTCCTCATCTGTGGCTGCTCATTCCTGCAGCGATGGCGCCTCCTGGCGGCCGTTTGACCTCCGCCTTTATCCGCCTTCTATTGTTTTCTGCTCATACAGTCGGTCTGATTGAAGGCTGCAGAAAGCTCTGACAAAAACATCACAAGAGGTCAAAAGAAGTGCTTTTTTTTTCCTTTTGTCAACGATTAAGAAGTAAACACAGCGGAGAAAATTTTAGATGCAGTGGGATGAAGTGGAAAAGTAGCAGAAAGATGAAATACATTTATTTAATGAAAAGATGTCATCATTCAATTATTCAATGCGCCACCGCTTTGACATTTTATTGCTTGTCTGATAAAATCATTTAAGGCTCACTGATTTTATCAGCAATTTATTTCTGGACGCCATCAGAGACATCGCAGAGATGCTCTTGTTGCCTTGTGAACGTTGTATGATACAGCAATTTTGGAGCCATTTGGGATTAAACACTGATCTTTATGCTTTTATTGTTTTAATCTGACTTTTAATGAGGATGTTGAACATCCTCATTAAAAACAGAGTGCCTTAAAACACAGAAACAGGCCGGACAGTGTGTCTGGAAGCCATTGTTAAAGCTTTATTGTCAAACAAACAGCTCGAGTTGTTACATATAAAAAATTTTAATCAGTCTTTCACCATCTTATTCTCCACTTACAAACAAACAGAGAAACCTGCCTCATACGAGAGTCACCCACTACAGCTGTGACAATCCCACTACTCTAAAAATCAAGGTTGAAGTCTTAATACTATAGCCAAGCGAACGGGCTCCATTAGTTTTCATGACCTTTTGGAAAATGTGCAGCGAACCCACAAACACCTCGTGTCAACAGCAGAACGAGCAGAGTCTAGAAAGTTGCTAACAAATTTCTGATATATTTTTTAGTACATTTAGAAAAAGGAATGGAAGGAGGGGCTGCTGTACAGATGTGGCACCACTGGGTGGTGATTTGGGGATATGACACATTCGGTACGGCTCACTTTCAAAGAAAAACAGAAACAAATACACAACTAAAGATAATTGAATTCCATTTGTTCTTTCTTTAACGTGTCGGTCGTATCAATATAATTTTACTCACGGTCCTGTGATGGATCTGAAGAATATTCACTATAATCACATAGAGCTTCAGGTAGTTAAAGGTTAGGCTGTAGCTACATCCGTCCATCTTTTTTAGCAGCTGTTAAAGCAAACATTTACGGGGTAAAGGTGCACATTTTCACATTTCGTGACGCAGAGCGGGCCAAAACGTTTGGAATCACTCGATACGGTGGAATGCTCTTTTTAAAGTGAGGTTGAAATAATGCACAGTTTTACATCACGGACCCCTTTGGTTAAAGTGATGGCCAGGACTCTGCTGTTCAAGGTCGGCCAGAAAGAAAATGGAAATAAACAGAACAGAGAGAGACAGAAAAACAAGAGTCATAAATACAAACTTGGCCTTTGGAGAAGGAGGTGATAATTCGCTGTCACCTGGGTGAAAATGGAGAAAGCGACTGTTAGACAGTCACATGTAGTTGGCCAGAGAGGAGGGGGGGGTTGGGTGGCCAAAAGTGCCAGCTGAGTGGCCCGGCTGGGGAGGAGGGGGTTGTGTAGCGAGCCACCCCTATCCTGCTTTACAAAGGTACGTGGCTGAAGAGGTAGGACACCGACTCTCCGTTGTGGGTTCTTCTGATTGCCTCCGCCAGGATCATAGAGATGTCAATGACCTGAAGCAGACAGGAAATCTGAGCTGGGGGGCCGTACAGGCAGAGTTTTGGGACGTATTCAGGAGAAGGAAGTGACGTGATGTCGACGTACCTGTATTTTCGGGCACGCCTTCATCTTCTCTTCCTGTGGGATGGTGTTGGTCACAACAACGGCCTCAAACGGAGCGCTGTTGATGCGGGAGATTGCTGGACCGGAGAAAATGCCGTGTGTGAGGATGGCGTAGACTTTTACGGCTCCTGCGTCGATGAGCCTGGACGACGGGGAAAAAGAAATGAAATTTGTGACGACGACGGCGTTACCGTTGTGTGACCTCGTCCTCGTGTAGAAGCCCGATTTCAAAATAAATGCAGCGAAAACACACTGACTTGTCGGCAGCGTGACAAATGGTGCCACACGTGTCGGCCATGTCGTCCACCATGATGGCCACGCGGTCCTTGACGTCACCCACCAACACCATGCGGTCCACCTCATTGGCCTTCTTCCTCTCTTTGTGGATGAGAGCGAATTCCACGTTCAGGCGGTCGGCGATGGACGTCACGCTGGACAGAGAACAAAAGCGACGCGTTGAGACCGAAGCTTCACGTGTACACAGCGGGGCGAAAGATTTCAGCAACTTCTGCACATCTTACAACCAAGAAGAATCTCTGTTTATTACCGTTTCGCGCCGCCAGCGTCAGGAGACACGATGATGCAATTTTTCCACTCGGGAATGTTTTCTCTGATCCACTGCAGAACGGCCGGCTCAGCGTACAAGTTGTCAACAGCGATGTCAAAAAAACCCTGGAGGAGAGGGGAAAAAAAAAAAAAAGTCACAAACCCTAAATGTAACAACAAATCAACAACCCCCCCACAACACATCAATATAGAAATCAACTGTCAGGACATGTTGAGCCTGAGATCAAGGAAGTGATTACTTATTTATGTCTCACTTTAACACCGGAGACACACATCACATGTCACATGTGTGCGCGTCATGGCGTCTGCCGGCTCTTTTCCTCTCTCCACGTCAATTAGTCGTACAATTACTGATTTATTTGAGAGAAAAAAGACTAAAAACGTCCCCGTCTCTGCATCCGGCTGCTAAATGGTTTGATACAGAGACTACAGTGTTCGTTTTGTGTGTTATTACAGTTACACAACACAACACGCTTTCTGTTTGCATGCACTGTTTATGTATCAGAAAAAAGCTGTCTCTCTCTCTGGCTGTAGCGGTGAGGCAGGTCACTCCTTCTTCCCCTATCTACACACTCAGCGACAGTGATGTGGTGTCACACTTTGTGCACTGACCTGGATTTGTGAGGCGTGCAGGTCCATGGTGATGATGTGGTCGGCTCCGGCCACAGACAGCATGTTTGCCACCAGCTTGGCTGAAATGGGTGCTCGGCTCTGGGACAAGCATCAACACACAGTCGCTTGAGGTGAGTGAGCGGGAAGAAAATACCAAAACTTTAAAAACACTGCTTGGAGGGAGCGGACTTGGAAATTTCATCGGTCTGTTACGGCTTCGAAGGTTTCTGCCGACTTGAAATCGCACAAATGAGCTGAGAAATTATAGCAGGCGACTGATATTTTATAAAAATCAATTGCGGCTTCAGTAGCTGGACTTGAGGCCGTCAGCCACATTTCACCTGCGACCTTTCCACTGTGCTGTGTTGCTCTAAAAGCCTCGGCCCTGCTGCCGCCCGGGGCTCGTTCTGTTGTTCACTCAGGAGAGAAAAAAAAAGCAAAGAAACTGCATAGATGCACATGTCAAGCCTTGGTGCTCCGAGGCTTGTTGACAAAACACTCATGTACCCGGAAATAATACTCATGTGAACAGTCGGAGAAAACACAGTTCAGAGACTTCTGGCTCCTTAAACTGAGGAGTCCAAAGTGTTTTTCACCGACAGCGGAACATTCTCTCTCCATGTGCCAACCAGTTGAAAAGGGCAGCTTTCTTTTTGCTTCAAGTGAACCCGATTCTCTGCTGCAGTTTCATTAACAACTGAGGCAATACAAGATAATGATTTACAAGATAAGCAGGCCGCATTAACCAGTTTCGCAGCCTGCTGCAACGTCTGATGTGTCAAATTCTGATTTTCCTGAGAGCAGCAGGAATACGAATGTGGAGTTTCTCATTAATACTTCACAGTAAAGTGAGTTAACATGTCAACCTGCAGCGCCGGAGGGGAGTAATCACCTTCAACACTCATTAAAAGGTGAAGCTGCTGTGACCTATTTTGCCAGACTTGGAAGTTCAAGTCAAAGTCAGGAAAGAGTCGAACTATATGTGCAGCAAATGTTCGAGCTGGATTCAGGTGTTTGTGTGTGTTCCTACCTTGTCCTTCTTGTCCTGCCGGGCGTAGGGGAAGCAGGGGATGACCGCGGTGACACGGGACGAGGAGGCGATCTTGCAGGCATTGATCATGATTAGCAGCTCCATCAGGTTGTCGTTAATTTCACCGCAACCACTCTGGACGATGTATACATCCTCACCTCGCACACTTTCCCCGATCTCCACGCTGAGACGGAAACAGGAATACACATTTCACTACAGGGACATGTCAACGCCATTAATCCTAAAGGAACTGTATCTTCTACCAACCATTCAAGAATGACATTTGCTCCACTGACAACCTCTATCAACCCTGTATAGCAATAATATCAGAGAGCAGCACCGAATGTCCAGGATGTTTGGGTTGATTTGATGTAGCATGCCAGACACACACACACACACACACACACACACCCACACCACAAGCTGTATGTGTGTTAATCAACCATGTGTATCCCAGACTCAGTCATGTGATCAACGCGCACGCACGCACACACACACACACAGAGCAGTTTGGTGTGAGAGTCGGGCTGATTTTTTTTTTTTTTTTTTTTTTTTTTTTTTTAAAGAGGCCCGCAGAATCCTGCCGTTCAGTTCATAAACAAACATTCTTCAGTAATTTACTCATACTACCTTTAATTGAAATCTGCCGCAATAAAATCTGTCTCTAATGGCTCAATACAGACTGAATTCAGGAGGCAGCTCATCAAACAACATGGAAGAGCAATTTCTGAGCTGCTGCTGTGACAAATAGATACGTCTCAATCTATTTGTCACACAGCCATTATCATGTTCTGCCAACTGAATATCTTTTGGCTGCTGATGTCATAAAATAAGCTCGTGATTATTGAGAAAAGAGAGAGAGAGCAAATAATGATCAATCGCATCTGTATTTTTATTTATATCAGCACAGCTTTACACCATTACACTGAGTCCACCACTAATAGCAAATACTTCCTTCCAGTGTAAACCTCAGCTCGTTTTCAGCTTCCTCTGCACATTTCCTGAAGGGGTTTACACTTTAGTTTGTCGAGCCGATAACACGAAGGGCATTCACAAAGGCCACCTTTAGCAAAACATTTCCTGCCACAAATGCTTAAATTAAACTGAGGTGGCACAAGATGGAAACAAACTGCGTACCACAAGTAGCCAAGGCAGTGTGAAAAACACACACGTTCCTATTTTAACTTCACAGACCAATTATGTTCTGGGACCAAGTGGGCGTCATTAAATCTCAATCTGGATACTCCACCTCGAGCAAAAACAAAAACGAATTCCTGCATTTTTTCCCAGCAATGCATTAGGATGCACAAGCCACCTGACAAAGCCAGGACTGGAAGTATGAGAAGAGCTGCTATCTGCGTTCTCTTCTCATACATCCAGTCACTGTGCAACGATGAGAAAATAGTTGTTTTGCACTTTGTGTCACCCAAACAGCTACAGTTCCCTAGAGAGAAACCTTGGCGTGGATAATCAGAGTTTTCACTGGATTTCTAGAGTTGTGGGTTGAAACATCCAGCAGAGAGGCTCTTACACAGAGATAAAGAGGCCGTGGCACCTGTTAAATCCAGGAAACAGTGCTGGAATGCAAAGGGATAGATTATAAAAACAGCCTACGCATTTTGCTGGATGCTTTTATCCAGAGTGCATTACAGTACACTGAGAGCATCAGCGAGCAAATTTGTTGCCCAACCCGCCACAAAGCACATTAACAGAGCATGGCTCCCCCATTACTAACTCTGAGAGAATAAAAAGACACTTTATGAGATGCTGCAGGAGCTAACAGAGTCCTGCAAACTGGCCACAATATGGGGGTCAAAGGTCATCCTGCAGGAGGCCTCCCACACCCACCAGGATGAACTGTTTAAAGGCCGGGCAGACGAAGCCATGAAAGTGACAGGAGGTGAACTTCTGCTGCAGACACTGACTGGTCAACATGGCTGCTTCACAAACGTGCACAAATCAAGTCCATGTGACTGAAGCACCGGTTTCTCCTGCAGGCCTGTTTGACTGGGACTTATATTTGACATTTCACTTGTTTGGTTGTTTAGATTTGGCAGCCTGAGCCCGTTTAATGCTCACACTTGCAGTAAGAGCTGCTCTCGTCTGTAATTAGCAAGTCAATGCGAATACACATTGACATGACAGCAAGAGTGCCGACACCCATTATCGGACAAACTCCTTCCTGCCATATTTTTCTCATTTTTGTGCTGGAAAAAACAGAAATATCCACATTTAAGAATCTCTATCCACACACAGCTGCAATAAGCGGCATAGTTTCCATAATGAGCAGAAATTAGAGGATATTTTCAGCTAACCGTAATCACAAGCTAGGTGTCAAAACTTTGCGCGCTGATTTAATCTGTTGACGCTAAAAACCTGCAGCAGCTTTATCAGCCAGAGCAAATATTTTCACCTGGGGCATTAAACAAACAGTTACCCCTTTTTACACACACACACACACACACACGGTGTGTAAGTTAGTTTGTCCGCAGACAGACTTTGCACCAAAGGTACAAACTGTGTCCTCCAGGAGACGGAGCTGTTTTCATGTTAGCTTCGTTAGCACGACGCGAAAAAGAGAAACGCAATGCTGAAATGAATTTATCTTTAAAAAAGAGGGAGAGTTTTAAAAAGACAACCTCACGGGTATGTTGGTTTGGTTTATTTAAAGGTTTTCTCTCAAATTCAACAGGTTTCCTGACATGAAACTCGACCGTGGACACACTGACGTTAGCTAGCTAGCCTGCTTGTGTTTACATGTGGCTAGCTAGTCACGTGTAGTTAACCATTGTTAGCTTCGAGCTAACGCTCCCACATGGAGCTTCCAGAAGGCAGAAAAACCACAAAAAACTATTTTAAACCACACAACTATCATCCACTCACCACGTCTCTTGGTTGCTGAACTTCTTGGTGATCACTTTGCCCAGATCCAGCCCCAGCCGGTCGGCCACTTTCTGGGACAGGTCGTGGTGAGAGCTCCCGCTAAAAAGCACGATGTTGGGCATGTCGGAGAGCTCCGAGCGGTGTGCTCCACAAAAAAAAACACACAAAAACAAGGAGGAGAAAACAGCCGAGGAAAAAGTACAACCTCACGAAACACGAAGAGGAAGAAGTGTCAAGGAAGGAAGGGGGGTGCAGAAATGGGAAGATGAGCCGGCTAACGCTGCAGCCTGAGCATCGCAGTGGAGCGGCAGAGAGGGAGGAAATAACAGGGGGGAGGAAAGGGCCTCCCCCACTTTGGTCCGGGGGGGGGGGAAGGGGCCTCCCCCCTCCTTTGGTCCACTGAGACATCTGTCCCACATTACAGGACAGCAGGACTGAACCAACCTTCAGTTTATTCCCTCATCTCATCTTTATTCTGAGAGCATCTCACCAAAATAAAACTCTCACTGGTGAAGCTGACGGAAAACACCCCTTCAAAATAAATTAAAATTATTTTTTATACTTATCTTTATGTATGTGTCTCTCTCAATATATGTTTTTCTTTTTAGGTTATGGTTATCAGTTATTTGTAAGCATGTACATGCCATTCTTCTGTTTACTTTTTATTATTTGATAAATGAAATAGCCTGTTGCTGCAGTAAAACATTTTTTTGGGGGGGTCAGGGTTGGTTTCTCTCTTTATTTTGGTCAGCTGATTTTAAACAGAATTTGTTTGAGAGTTTTTTTTTTCTGGGTTTGGGAACATTTTACAGGAACCAAAAGTTGAACCTTTAGTTCTTGAAGCCCCCCACAAAAAAAAAAAAAAAAAAAAAAAATCAATCAAATATGTTCAGAGCGTGCAGAAAAACAAAGGAAGAGGTCAGCTGATTGCTGCTGCTTTGGACTTTGCCTTGAATCTGGCCAGCACACTCTGATATTAGATCTACTAATTAGATTCTCCTTGCAGAGAGAAGTCAGATGGGACTTTGTATTCCTCGTTTGTCTCCTCAAACCAAAGTCCTGCCTTCTTCACTCTGCTGACATACTTTCTACCATCATTACTGTCATGTGGAGGGCAGCTAATTGACTGAAACTTGAGAAATTAGGCTGGTCGGGATGCAGGAAATAGCCTGAAGAGGTGATGGTAGCGTCTGAGTCGCCTGGCCTTTTTTTAAAAATTATATTTCAGGAATTCCACTTGAAACGCACGCGATTGATTATTTCCACCAGGATCGGGCTAACATGGACTTTGAATAATCATTTCACAGAGCTGATAAAGTTACAAAGACGCCTGAAGTCCGCACAAAAAAGAGCTTCCTCAGCTTTACTTTCATCTCATAATCTGCCTCTCTGTCATCAGTCAGATGGTTTTTAGTTCGACCCTCTAGTGAAGAATCAGGAACCTCACAAGTGATAAAGAGGATCCGCTGAGTCGATTTTGTCCAGACATCATGTTATTGATGACAAGAATTAACTAAAAAGCAACAAGTTTCCTCAGCTTGGCCTTTTTTAACCCCTGAACAGCCGTCACGGACCTTAACTTCATGCAAACAAAGCCAACGCCACCACAGATGCTTGTATTTTTCAGAAATATATTTTATAGATGATGTCAGAGATGAAATGTTCAAAGCGTAGGTCCCCAAAGAAAGATAACATTTTTCATCAATAGAGACAAACAACAAACAAAAAATTACTTTTTAATCCATTTACATGTAAACCAAGAATTGCTCTTGAGCCACAGTGGTTATATATATAGAGAACTGGCCGAGGTGGGTGTGACAATCAAATGATGATGCCCTTTTTTTCCAAACCTTTCCTCAACTGACATCTGTCTTCTCTCTAGCGTTTACAAAAAACCTTGGAACATTCTTTGGGAGAGTCTTTTTAAGGTGTGAATGTAGCAGAGGTTTGGCAGAGCACATTTCTCTTATACACAGTCCATACATGTTGTTAAGTGCTGAATCTTGTTAAAATCACTTATTGGAAACGATATTCAATAAGAACAATATCAAATGTTTCTCAGTGGAGTCATTTGGACACAAGTCTTTTGGATTGCTTGAACACCAGAGAGGAAGAAAAACCGCCCCGCCTGGTGCTCTGGGGGAGTTGCCGTGGGAGGGGTTTTGTTTTTTAAATCCTCCAGTGTTCTTCTTCTATTGTGCAAATACATTTTTATTACATAGACAAGCAGGCATGCTGACTCACAAACCATGCAAAGAGTTAAAGTTGGCGCGAGCAGACGGCGAAAAAAGAAAGAGTAGTATTAAAGTTCCTACAAATTCATCTTAAATAAAAAAATAAAATAAAATAAAAAATGTTAGGCCAAATTAAACGAGTAACAAGTGGAATGTGTTGTTAGAACATGAAAAAAACCAACTTAATCTCAAATTTTACAAGATTCTAAAATGATATCAACTTAAAATAATCATGATAGTCGTCTTTAATCGGGTGTTGGACAGAGCAGTTGACAGATGGGCGTTAAATTGAATGTGATTTGATCTAATAGGAGTGTCGGGTCAGTTGAATTCAAGCAGGAAAAGGGAAGAGGAAAGCACTGATGTTGCTGACAGTGCAAGGCATACTCAGTCAAACTACAAACCGATGTTTTCCGTCTGAAATAAGCTCAAATTCCACTTTTCTTCACATCTGCGTCTCCTCCTTTGCTTTTCCTGCTGAGGAAAAACGTAGGTAGCTACATAAGTCGGCCTCTAAACCTTTTTTTGGATGTGTGATGTCGTCACAGTCAAAAGGTTAAGTGCATATCGCCCATGCATGAGAGGAAAATGCACAATTAACTAGGCAACAAAGTGATCAAATGTCCTACTCTGAAGGTTGTTTCAAAAGTCAATTCAGTGCCATATGATGACCGCGTTTCAGTTAAGGGCAACAGTGCAGTTGATGATGAGTTAAATATGCTGCTTTTTTAAGTTCATGGAGTAATATCATACACCATACTGTTTTCTGCTCACAATATCATAGCTGTCATTAGTTAGAGTACATTTATAAATTTTTCATATACAAATCTCCTATAAACAGTACATGTTATAAATACACAAGTGATGAAAATGCAGAAGGGCTTAGAGAGCCGTAGAAAGAAAGAAAGAAAGAAAGAGTTGCTCCTTACGTTTGATAAATACAAGAAAGAAAGAAAGTATTGAACGAGAAATGACAATCGCACTAAGTATGTGAATGGCAGCCCTATAACTATCCAGAAAACGGATATAAACACAGAACAAAATCTATGGATGAAAAAAGTTAGAAAAATAATCTTGTACAGTAAAAAATAAAAAGTGAACACGCTTACCAAACACATTTCTGATATTGGAAATCGACAACTTGATGTGGAAATCATACATGTAGATACAAACGGGCAATACTCGATTACTGCCTCTCAAAATATATTCAATTCAATATACATGACTAATGTTTAGCTTACACCAATAACCAAGGTAGTTGCCAACCGGCAAAGCATGGGAGGTTGATCGGCACAGAAAGAAATGCTCACTTAATCTGTGAAGGATTAAAGTAGTAGACATTGAACTGGGTACTGGGAGTCTTATCTGAAAGGGCCACTTCCACTTGCGAAGGCGAAGTGGACTGAAAGTTCTACTGTATATGCAAACTCATGCTTTGGCTTTTCTTGCTTGGCTTTCTGTTTTTGGATAACATTCAAAAATCTTGCAAAAATGCCTGGCCTCTGCTCAAACGCATGCTTGATGTGTTTTACAAAGCAATGACTTCAGTTAAAGGGAAGCTACATTAAAGGCTGAACCTTTTTGACAGTGTTCAATCTAATTTCTTTGTTTGAAGGTCTCCATGTTTGCACCTTTTTCTACTGAAGCTGGCAACTACCTTTACAAAGCCTTTCCTTTTTTTTCCTTTTTTTTTTTACAGAAAAATAGATCCATCCAAAAGTAAAGTAACTCTTCAAGAGAGGCTGTGAGAGACATAAATGTTGTCTGCATCACGATCCAAGTAAACATGCTCAAAGATTGTTTGCTTTATTTTTGTTGTTCTCGTCCCCGGGGGGGGGACTTGAAACTCTCCCGTCTCCCGCTCTTGCACCGATTCCTCAGCGAGAAAAAAATCATTTAACTTAAGGCAATCTTTTCCTGAACAATCCTGAAATCCAGCGATCCCTCCCCAAGGCACTCCTCTTGCTCGTCAACCTTCAGCGACAGGCTGGTCCAGCACGGTGATGTTCTCACCACCAAATCTTTGTGAAAGCCCACTCAATCGTCGTCCCCAAACAAAGTCCACAGTGAATGCATCTTGTAAAATATTATCTCAGTTGCCATGATGCCCTTATTTTGTCGGGAAAAATAGTTGAGAAAAGAGAAAAAGAAGATCCCCGAGCTGAGTCTGCCAGCTGGGGACGTCTGCCGTCCCTGGTGTCCGTACTGTACGTGGTCTGAGGGCAGCCGTGTAAAGCACCGTATGTTTCTGCACAGAAGTGTTATCACACCTTTCTAAGGCGAGACCTGATCTCACCTGCCCCCCCGCTGCCACGCTGCCACGCTGCAAACACACCCGCCCGCTGCCTCGGTCACTCTGTTTCACCGCTGTGGGCGAACATGGGGGTGCGAAGACTGACAGAAGAAAAAAAAAGTGTCTCTGAGCGAGTGCCGCCAAAGCAGCGCTGTTATGTTTATTTTTTTTTTTTTCCCAATTCAGTCCTCTGTCTCCTGATTGGCTCCCTACTCTGAGGCTGAGCCCACCCCCTCCCCCTCATTTTGGATGAGGGGCCGCCAATCAAGGTGACTGACGTGGTGAGTGGGGTTAGGGGGACTAAATGAAGGGATCAGTGGAGACTCTTCGCAGCTCAAAGAGGCGTTCTCCGGAGAGGTCAATAGTAGCAGTGTGACACCCTCGTTTCCCGCCATTACAGTGGTTCCTCCTCCTCCATCGGCTCCTCCTCCGGCCTGATGGGCACATGATGAAGACGTTAAACCTCACACACTTCCCCCTGAACCGCCTGTAAATGGACATCAGCTCTGCTTCACGTGCAGATGACCTCCTAACCTTTGTGGACTTTAGACTCGGCCTGCTGTTTATTTGTAATAAATACTTCCTCCTCTCCTCCTCCAGAAGCAGATAATGTTTGTTAAAGCTCTTGTATTAAGCACATCTCTGCATATTTAAGATTATTTTAATCATGCCCACTCTATTTTTTTCCTCTTCTATAATAGATGAACTGATGCATTTCTATCAATGTTTACTGCACTCTGTTTCTGTTACCTCTGATCCATGGCGTTGGTGTTGGCTACAGACAGAGAGGCCATGGCGCTGACGGCCTCAGCCTCCTCCGAGTCTCCCCGTTTGGCCTCCAGCAGGGAAAACCCCAGCCGTGGCGAGTAGCGGTGCACTGAGCGCCAGTATTTACCTGCGAGGGGGTTAAAAGACAAAAGAAACAGGAGGAAGGATGTGAGTGTGAGGGAAATCTTCAGACACGTGAGGTCTGTTTTGGGCGGGTGTAAAAAATAAATGATGGTGTTTGATTTTACAGCATTTTGTCTCTTTAGTACTCATCAACTAAGTGAGAAAGTCTGTGTCTTGTTACTCACTGTGAGTCTCTATAACTTTCTCCAGGGAGTGCACAGCGTTGGGGTTGGGTCTCTGCTCAAGGACGGCCTTTGGCAGTGCGTCCAGCTGCACAGGAGAAAAATGTAAACGCTTGTTAACAAGCTGCATTTCTAAATACTTTCCACAAGGAGTCGACCTGGAAGTCACCAAGTAGTTCATCCCTCTGTCTACTGATCTTCTGACTTTACGTTAGAAATTGAAATAACTTAACATCTTTCAGATCAAACCACAGCTGGGGGAATCAGTAAAATCTGAGTGTTCCATTTTATTTTGAACACAACGGATTGAATTAAGAGCCAAATGAATGAAACAAAATGACCTCACATGGGTTTGTGAGCCTGGCTGACATCCCACGCTCCGCTTTGTCAGATTTCACATCATTTCCAGCTTCAAGGCTTTGATTTAGCGTCACGGCCCTCAATTAGGATTCAGATCTCGTGCGTTGGTCAGGTGACCTCCTTACCTCCTGGCCAAGCAGGGCAGCCACGCAGGCTTCAGAGGCGTCACAGATGGCGGTGAGGTCGTGACCCCCCTCCAGAGCCAGAACCACCCGGCCTCCAGCGAGAGTCATAAGCTGCCTGGTCAGATATCCAAAACCTGGAGATAGGTCACATAAAGTATGAGCGTATATGAAGCTGCTTGAAGATAAGAAACACAATCATGAACTCACATTTAGACGTCAGAGTGTAACCACCCAGCGGCGGCGGGTGTCCCTCCACAGCGTCGAAGCCTGAGGAGACCAGCACGATGTCCGGAGCAAACTCATTGGCTATGGGCATCACCACTGACCTGAGAGCAGGAGGGGGGAACAGTGACCAAACATCATAGATGATTATAGATAATCTATTTTATGACCGACACACATTTCACCAAGAAGATTCTTCACAGCAACATATATATTTATCTCACGAGCTCATGCACGAAATAATTCAGTGTTGAAGTAAAATCATGAGAGGCCCAGTGGAGGAGCGGTTAAGAAGCAGTTTGACGGTGTGCCACTTGGCCATGGTGGATCTTGTACCTGAAGGCAGCCAGGTACTCTGCATCTCCCATGGGGGGGTCAAGGCCTCCGGTAAAGGCAACATTAACGTTGAACCCGACTCCAGGACCGCTGCCCACCTGTGGAGAGAACAAACAGGTACCGTTCGCTGTGCTGTGTGCCTCGAGCCGAATGTAGGATGGTTTGTTTTTTTTTTTTATTTATACTATTAGTGAGATAAAATCTGCAGATTTATGTGGAAACTTTGAGAAGTCTCTCTAAATCGCTACGTGACATTAAATGTTCTGTTTACGCATGACCAACACTCACCTCGTCAGGCGCGCCACTTCCAGGGAAGAAGTTGCCGTCATCGTAGCGATGAATTGACATGTAAAGGACATTAGGGTCGTCGTAAAAGGCTTGCTGGGTGCCGTTGCCATGGTGAACGTCCTGCGGGTAAAAAACAAACAAACACATGAGACACAAATGAAATGGCCCCGGCCCCCAACACACTACACAGACGTGTCACACCAGAGACTGACCCAGTCCACAATGAGGATCTTGTTGATGCTGAGTCTCTGCTGCAGCAGTTTGGCTGCGATGGCCACAGAGTTGAAGTAGCAGAAACCCCTGAAACAGCAGCAGACGGAGGGGAAAGCTGAGTCGTCCTGTTTGTTATGAAACGCAGCTGTGCCAAAGTGCTTTGCTGCTCCATTTTCATGTTTTTATAGTGCACTTTAAATACGTTGTGAGGAGGATATGAAAAATAAATAGAACACTCCTTGAAGCAGCTGGCAGAATAAAGGCACTCGGTACTTTATGTGCAAATAAACTCAATGGTTTATGTAATTTCTATTCCAGACGCTGGTATTTGTATATGCATAGATTAAGTGTCTCCAACTGAGTGCGGTGGCGGCTGTGGCCTTACATGGGAGTGCTTTCCTCTGCGTGGTGTCCAGGGGGGCGGACCACAGCAAATCCATTCTGGAAAGACAGACAGGCGCTGATGACCACTCAGTGTTTCCTCTGTGTTCACTAAGTAGTGGCGAACCGCCGTCATTTAGCACGACACCGAGATGTTCAGAAATGGTGCCAGTGATTCTAAGACTTAAATCTATTTTCGCCAGAGGAGCTGCAGCATCACTGCAGCATGAAACCTCAGGCGACGCAGAGTCATCCCTTCATGTGGCACCTTCGAGGCCAAATAATGACTCAGACAACTGAAGTGAACACAAACTGTTCCTCACAGATTAATGGAGAAAAAAAAGAACGTTACCTTCAGCTCTCCGGTCGCCACCTTGAAAACAAGCTCCACCACGGAGCCCACGGCGAGGCGAGCGGCGCTGGAGGAGTGGACCTCGTTCCAGATGGTGTCACTGTCCACCTGGAAACACAAAGACACAGTTTCTCTCACACCTGAGCATCCTGCTAATATGAATTCATTTTGCTTGTGTTCATCCTTCAGTTATTTAGTTATTCTATCACTCGACAGCTGGACTTACCCCCACCCCTCCGCACGGTAGCCGTACAAACATGGGAGTAATTGAACCTGGTGATTAGGAGACAAACATTAAATTACTTCATCAACACAAATGAGATTGTGCGTGCTGCTGATGTTGTGTGCGTTTGTGTGTGAGCTTACAATCAAGTTTCTGTCGGAGAGGGTTGGTTCCATACAGCAGGACGTGGGCTTCAGAGTGAACCGTCTGCAGCTCTTCCAGAGTGGCCTTCCTCCCACGGATACACTACACACACACACACACACACACAGATACGACTCTCATGCAGTTTACTACTTTTCATGATGCGCAGCACGGAGATGTTTCGAACTTGAACGTACCTCACACTGTGCTCTGAGTCCGGTCTCCTGCAGCCGGGACCAGATGCTCTGAATCCGTCCGGCGTGCTCCGGGTGACTGTTGGTGTTTCCACACATACACTGATGCTTCTGCATTAAAGAGTCATACACCAGGCCTGAAGGCACAAACACACACACACACACACACACACACACAATTCATATGCTGTACTCTTTACCTAATTATTCTGTTCTGCTCTTCAGATTACGTAACATAGTTGTGTTTGAAAGTGAATTATTGTTGCCCAAATACAGCCGACGTGTCTCAGAGGACACTCGTTGGCGATGTGAATTTGACACAAGACTTCCTCACACTCCTTTCTTTTAGGGTTTTTGGAGCAGAGTGAACATATGCACTGCACAAATATTTAGCAGCCTTGTGTGATGACACTGATCAGTACAGGTGTCTGCTGGGAGGAGCAGCTTTATTCTTCCTTCAGGTGCGATTTCCTTTCTGATTGAATCTTTTCTCAAAATGTAAGACATCTGAGATGATCCGGAGGAGAAGGAAGAAGGCTTTGCAGAGATTCAGGCATGTTGTCATTATCAGTGCTATTAGAGGGCAACAAGAACCATGAAACCATTTCCTGGCCAGTTCATCCGTTTCTCTCCAAAGTGCATGAAGGAAAAAGTGAAAATTGGAGGCTAAAACTTCTCAAATGAATGCCTGAGGCAACCAGAGCTGGAGAGTAATTTAAGATTTCAAAGGAACTCAGAGCAAAAGCAGCCACAGGTGAGTGCCGTGACACCGACCTGTGGTGAATCGAGGTTTAACGGGAGGATCAGGCACCGGAACGCTGATGGGGAAAGAGGACGCTGAGGCCGGGGAGGACTGGGCCCTGGACAAGGGGCGGTGTCCGTGGAATGAGATGGACAAGCCGGCAGCCTCCATGGAGGCCTGATAGTTCCTCAGCTGGTGGATCCGCTGCTGCTCCAGCAGCAAAGCCTGCTGCTCTCACACACACACACACACACACACAAATGCAGATGAAGGCAAAACCTTAAAGATATTTTATGACCTAAAGGCATGAACAGACTAAAGGGAGAAGAAAAAAAAGAAAAAATAAAATCAGGCTGTAAGTGCCACTGGTGACCAAAAGATGGCAGCCAAAACAAATGATGCAGTTCTGATTCTCTGTCAGCATTTAACCACCCAAATGCCACGGGACAAACATTTCCACAGCCCAAATAATAGATCTGAGTCTGTGACCTAAAGAGCTGAGCAAAGAGGGAATCAGTCCTCTGAAACATATTGATCCTCTCGGCTGACGCTGTTTTAGAGCTGGAAACTTTTTTTTTCTTTTTACCTGTCTGAACAGCAGCTCCTGCTCCGCCTGCCTCTCCCGTTCCCGCTCCCGGTGCTGCTGCATGGCCTCCTCCTGCAGCTCCTGCGGGTCAAGGGGCTCCTGCTTGATGGTGACCCCCGGCGGCAGAGCTCCCCCGTCCTGGTGCTCTCTCAGCTCCTCCTCCGTCTCCTCGGGATGGCTCTGGTGCTGGCGGCCCACAGGTGACTCACCGGGCTTGGTCATCATCTACAAGACACAGCAGAGAGGAGGATGAAGATGAGGAGGAGGAGGAGGAGGGAGACGGGAGGAGGCGGTGAGTCCCTCATGTAAAATTTATTTCACAATTGAAAAGCAGGATGTGACAAATGCCCTCCGATGTGTGAGGCTGCATTCCGGCAAACAAGTGCGCTCTTCTCTGAATCAAATTCCTGGCGAATCACTCCTTTCTCTGGAGCATTCTTCTTTTAACAAGCTTAATTTGGATTACTCAGTGTGATTGGTGTCTTGCTCATTTCAAACCTATCCGTTTTAATTGAATGTGAGTGGCCCCTCTGCCGACTGTCCTCCAGAGCAAAATGTGTCTCGTCCAACAGAGACATTCCACATTCCCTGTTGTGCCACTTTTCACCGCCTCATTCTGGGGCCTGCTGTTCACCGAGCAGCGTTTCAATTGTCTATTCATTCACTGTCCCTGACATGAACAATTCAAAGTGCCATTCAAGGCTGCAGAGCACTCGCCCCCTTGTTTATGAGTGTTTATTATGTGGGGACAACGAGAACAAGTGTTTGCTGGAAGTCTCATGAGTGGGATATAGCTATAGGTGTGTATGATTCCCAGAGCCGTAAGCCCCCGGGTCCTCTGGCACAAAGCCAGGGGACAGCATTGACGTCAGAGCTTTCACCAGCCTTCATTCAGCCCCTCCCCTACCTCCTTCTTCTGCTTTACTGTTCTACTCTGCTCCCCCATAGATAAATGCTCAGAAATTTGTATGCAACACAAAATAACATTTTCAATTTGCTTTTGTTGTTTGACCAGCAGTCCTGAAATATTCAGATATTCATCATGTCAGAAAAAAGAAGTAGACAGCATTTGGATTAATCTTTTATTATTCAAAACGGTTGCAGATCTTGGAACTGATCAAATGTAAGGTTGCTTTAAAATTCCATATTTCATTGGAAGACTGATCTGATTGGTATCGACTGCAACGCCAGCCAAATTCTGCTAATTTTATACCAATGCAATCTCTTAAAACAAGAGAATCATTGCATGAACAAATGTTTCCCGACAGTAAGAGGTTACAGTTAGGTTTAAGGGACTCACGGCACCCAGCCAACAAACAATCTGACATAAAATGCCCCTCTGTAACCACAACGTTCTAATTTCACATTAAAACAAACAAGATGTTAAATGACTTGATGTGATGATGATGTTAAAAACATCCTTTTGTATTCTGAACATCTCGGTAGAATAAGAATCAACTTTGATGAGAACATTTTCATTGTAGTTTTAACTTTTCCTGCCAGAGGCTGTTATAGAGATGTTTTTGTGAAAAGCTGCCACTTGAGTGCTCTGAACCATATGGAGGGAGAGAGGGAAAGAGCGGAGGAGGCGGAGGAGGAGGAGAGGAAATCCCTTGTTTCATCCACCCACCTTTCCTCTAGCGAGTACTAGGCTTGAAAAGGTAAAGCCATCCAAAGCAGCGTCCGCTCACTTCCTCCCTAACCATATTGGGAAAAGACTTCCGCCTTGTTGCCATGGCTGCGCACAGTTACCTCGCAGCCCGTAGCAACTGTCTCAGCCACAGTCACACAGAGACGTGGATGCAAACATTCTCACACACACACACACTGCTTTACATGTTACCTGCCTCCACCTACTTGCAAACAAAAAATACTACAAAAGGAGAAGCAGAGAGAGAAAGAAAAGGGAAGAATAGAATCAAGGACTTTACACACATACACGGCTACAACACAATATTGGCTGTGTTACTAGCTGCCGCCTACACAACAACAACTACTCCACAGCTCCTGTGCAGGCCCGCTGTGGCTTAAAGGCCTAATTAATTACCAGTTTTCTTTGAATTTAAGTTCAGATATCTGATATCTATTTATCCAGCCGTCCTCTGATTGTTATTCAACAACAATAATAACGTGTGCAACTTAAATTTAAATGCCCAGGTACAGAAAAGTCAAGCGGTCTTCTATTTTTGGTGGATAGATGGATGGAGAAACGGAAAATGCATGACAGCATTTTTAAAACTCCTCACCTTGTTGAGGTGGAGCTGCTGCTGCTGGAACTGCTGCTTGTGCTTCTCCAGGAACTGCTGGTGCTGCTGCTGGACCACCAGCTGCTGCAGGGCCAGAGCCTGGGCGTGAGCCTGGGCGGCGCTCCCCTGGGGCAGCGGGGCCGACTGGGTCCTCCCCAGGGGCCGGTGCTGCCGCTGCAGCTTGGCCATCGACGCCGCCGACGGCATCGATATGCCGCTTACACCTGGGACAGGGACGAGGAAGACTTCAGTGAGACGCAGAGGAGAAACCCAAAGCGAGCTCAGCTCCCGAGAGAAGAAGAAGAAGAACAGAGCTTTGATAAGGTCTGACGTGTGTGCTTGACAGTGTTTGTTCACTTCAGACACAAAGACAGTGACGCTCTGAGCTGTTTCATATTTTTACAGTGACAGGGTCAGTTCTTTGCTTTCGTTTTGAATCTTGGATTGGATGTTTCATTCATTTCAGAAGTAATTTTTCTCATGTAATTGTGCTTTAGCTATTACATCATATATATATATAAATATTTTATATACAAACCTCAGCGTTGGCCTTCTAGATCAGTTTGTTCAAGCTATGATCCCTAACACCCAATTTCCACTTATCAACTTCCCTCGCTTCATTTCAAGCTTAGTTTAAAATCCAGGAAATGAACACCTGAAGAACAGCTGTATATTTGCACATCACCGCTTTAGCTCATGACGCTGTTTAGGAAAAGCTAAATGATGATGTGTCTCCGAGCACCAGAACCTTAACAACTATTATTTAGACTAGGTGTCATAATGATTCATGGTTCTGTGACTGCGTGGTCTATTTTGGTGACTAGTTTATGGGAATTATGACAGCTTTTCCAGAACAGCCGCCATGTTTTTCCAGATTAAAAATCAGACGCCGGGAGGAAAGGTTCACAATGTTTATGTCTCATTGAAGGAGGGTGGACATGCAGCTGAGGGAGACCATGGAAGGTAAAGCTGCACTGTCGGGACATTCAGCTAAATAACTAAAATATAAGACAAATATATGATGCCTACACATCAACATATGGGTTTGTAATTTCCCTCTGATGGGTGTTGGGCCTGAGATCAGTTAGCAGATGTATTTGTGAACCAAATAAAAACTACCATCTGTGCACCCACACTGAGATTCTTCTACTGGGATGATTTAAGCTCGGAAAAGTGAACAGTGCATTTACAGTGCATCACCTGGGCGAGAAGAGTCAAAAACCATCTGAGAAGCTTCATTTTCATGAGAGTATTAAAGAAAACGATAACCTAAAAACATGACAGTCTGGACTGTGGAGTAACTTATTGCATGTGAGCTGTAAAAAAAAAAAAAAAAAATCTCTTTTGCTGGCCTGTGTGTAGGCGTGCACGTGTCCTTGTCTGTGCATACAAACGTACGTGCGTATGTATGTGCGTCACTGCCCATTCATCGCTAATGTCCGGCTGAAAATAGCAGCAATGTTGTAGCCACTGAATGAGCTGATGGGAAAGGGCGCAACAATGCCATCATGTCACACTCTCTCGAGCATACACTGACGTATGAAAGGAGCTCATTAGTTTGAGCTAATGAATGGACTTCTGTCAGCGTAAGGGGGCAAGCAGTTCTCTGTGATTGTGGCGTTTTGTTTCTTTCTTCTTTTTGCATTCGCAGCAAAAAGGAATAGTTTTACTTTCCGCCCCAGTCGCCGACCACAAATGGAGACACTTCAGACTGATAGAGGCTTGTTTTGGTGGAAGTTGGGTCCTCTCACCTGTCACCAGGGGGCTCTGTGCAGGACTCTGCTCCATGAGCACCATGTGCTGGAGAAGCGGACTGTGAGCACCGTGGCCTCCTGTCCCGGCCCCCGCCTCGCTCAGGTAAGGCGAGAGGTGGCCGCCAGAGAGGAAGGGCGGGCTGAGGGAGAGGGCCGGCTGCAGGCCTCCGTCCTGCTGGGCCGAGGTCACCTGGGGAGGTAAGAGATGGTGAAGAAACTGCCCCGCAGGATACAAGTTCCAGTTCAGTCGCCGACCTGTTTGTCAGCAGTTTACATCTTACATTTGAAGCAGCAGTGGCCGTGGCCGTGGCGGGCAGCCCCAGGGTGATGTTGGGTAAAGATGGCGACGTGTAGAGGGACAGCTGGTTAACGGAGCCCCGCTCGGTGCCGCTGCACAGCCTCTGGGCCAAAGATGCCTGGGGAGTGCATTTAAATGATTCATCTGTGTTTGCATCAGCACACTACAGCGGTGTACATCCCCACAGTTAACAGGTTCAAATCCTCACAGCCACAAGCTTCCTCCACACTAACTGAGCGCCCCGAATGGCTGCCACAAATAACATCTTGTCTGCTCTATCATCAGAGCATCTCTCACTCTGAGCCTCCGTGCACGCTTCAGGCTGCTAAGTTTGAAAAGCTAATAACCAGCACCTGCCACCCAGCATCCACAGCAAAGAGTGAAGCTACTGTGGCAGCAAAAGGGTGCATTATTTATCTCCAGTGAGCAGGTTATGTCGAAGTGCTGCACTGTATTCCCCCTCAGTTATATTTCATCTAATGTGCAGTATTTTGAACCAAACTAGAAATGCCTCTTGTGGTTGCTTGATGCAAAAATCATTTGGCTCTCGTAAGAGCTAAAAGATGACAGAACTGCGTATGAACAACAATCTCCAGGAGCTGCTTTTAATAGAATAATTCAGCTAAAAAAAAAGAAATCGTATAATCTGGTTAAACAGCTAAAGTCAGTCGGCGTCTGTGTGCGTTACCTCTGTGTTGTTGGAGACTGACACAGTGATGCCGTTCTCATTGGGGATGTTGTTGGAGCTGTTATTTGGGGAGCTTGGGCCTGAGCCGGGGGCGCTGCTACATGCAGAGTCTGAAACACACACACACACACACACACACAAATGAAACACACACAGTGACAGAAAAAAAAAAAAAAAAGACTGAACACCAGACGGCCGCGCGTCTCTTACCTGCCATGTCGAGTGAGCGTTTCTTGGCGGTGGTGATCGGGCTGTCTCGACGACGCAGCAGCGGACTGCTCCTCCGCTCGCTCACCTTCTGTTTCAGCCGGGAGCGCAGCTTCAGGTTAGGCTCCGAGGCTGAAGGCAGGAGAGAGGCAGACCAAAAATAACTCATTCATTCATTCATACCTGCAGCTCAGCTTCTACTTGGTGGCATCTTCTGTTATAACAATACAAACTAGAAAAAAAATGTTTTGTCCCCCTCTCCTTGTCTCACCAGCTCTTCGGAGAGGTCAGAGGTGGAGTCGACCTAAAAGGGCTCCACCTTGAAGTGCGGTGCATCACTAATGTCCCATTCTTCACCCATTTCTACGACTTCTAACTGGGCCAACACTCCTGTCAGTGTCTGTGATGCCAAACAGATAACTGGCGGCGGCGCAGCTTTGGACAAATCAATCAGAAGGGTGGGAGAGTTACCTGAGCTCCGGTCTCACAGGCTTTGGGCTAAAGCTGAGAGCCGTTCACATCGATCTGTCATTCCTGCCTCCGATTCAGATGATTTCTGAACCACACTAATTCTGATGGGTTCTCCCAAAGACATGGAGGGCTGAAAAGCGATTGATATTTTTGCATTGGCTGTCAAAGACTTGAGAATCGAGACAGGAGTAAGGGAAAGCATTGGCTCTGGAAGTGACGCCTAATGCTCTGTTTACTTTGCACTGCCTATCAGCAGCATTGGCTCACTATTTATTATCCTATGTTTAATCATCAAAGGACAGCTAAATCCAAATGTGGCACACAACTAACCGTGATTATGACATAACCAGATTAATCTGCTCCTCTATCTCTTTTTAATTTTGAAACTGAAGGTGGAGGGACAAACAGTGATAATCCACTTTACGCCAGAGCAGAAATCCTTTTCGGAAACAATTATCAAAACTGAACTCGTTCCCGTTAAGTGTCAGGTAAAAAATAAATGTGTGGAAAAGAGTGAAGTGTGAACTGCAAAGTGTGAAGGTACAAAGTGGGAGGGAGAAGCTCCGTCCAGATGGAGTAAAAACAGTTCATTTTCATGGGAGTTTGTGGAGCCAAATTATTTCTATCCAGGATTTCTGACGTTCCATGTTCTTCAGTTTGATTTCTAGATGTTTGGAAATGTAGGAAATTTGACTATTCTGCAAAAGAAAACTGCAAAACTGCAACAACTCCAAAGATCTACATTAAAAGGATGTAACGAAGAATACCCCCTCCCCCCCCCAAAAAAAAGGAAAGCGTCTTTCTGACATCACTTTCAGCTCATAAAATCATTCGACCATCAGAGGAAACAAAGTTAAAAACAACAGCACTCCAGAGTTTAAACTATTTCACAGACTCTTCCCAACATTTTTGTTATTGGGAAATCAATTCTGACACTTCAACATTTAATTGAGTTTATCTTATAACATTTAGAAGGCAGGAGCTGAGCTGAATAAATCTCAGTGGAGAAAAGAGTAGCTCATATAAACACGTCCATCTTAACGTAAAACCATATTGTGCCAGTGTTCAACATCTGCTGTTTATTCATGAAGAAGAAAAAAAGAGGCATTAAGCAGTGACCCAACAGACTTTTAGCTAAGTAGTGTTTCAACTTCAAGCCCTTTTTCTCTCAGTTTCACTCTTTTGGTAGCTCCTGCTGTCTGAGTCTGTAAAACGATGCTCTTGGGCTTTAAAGTAAAATAAAAAACTCAATACTCAATGCTGCAAGAAAAGTTTTTGCATGAGATTTCACTTTTTATGATTATGTCTCCACGCGGCACGTTAAATAAAAGCTCAGGCTCTGCAAGTGAGCCAGAGCCAAAAAGACTCTTTGGTTAACCTTATTTTCAACGCTCAAGAGACTACTTTATTCTGCTTTTTTAAGTGATTTTGATTCCATATTTCAAGGAAAAGGTTTGCTATGAATTTCCAGTCATGACTGACTCATCATTCACAGATTCCTTGAACTGTGACAGGACTCGTTTTTCACAGAATTTCAATCAGCAAAAAGTCGTAGACACAGGACAATAATTAACCTGCTGATGCAGTAAAAAGTGACAGCAAATTTAAAAGGTGAACAATCCAGAATGAAAAATAATTATAACAAAGGAATAGTGAAAGCCGGGCATAATCAATGGAGAAATGTCAATACCTGGGAAAGGATGTTTTCCCTGCTCGTTAATAGAACAATATAATCTCACGTTAAAACGCAAAAATACACAGCAGTGTTGTTTTTTATTTACTTCTTCTTAAAAAATTACATGTTGTGTTATATGTCTTATAAGTAAATGAGACAACGCATGACATCCATGCACAAATGGAGCATTGTTGGACTGGTAGCTTGGGCCTCAGAAGGGAGGTGAAAGGCTGTGTGTTCAGTAAGTGATGTCCTGCATTCAGACAGCAACATGGTGCTTTCTGTTCATGGGCGAGCAGCCCTGTCTGGCTCTCAGCTGTACTGTACAGTACCAGTCTGCCCACGTGCCATTGTGTCCGTTAGAAGGACTGCCCGCCCCAGTTGGGGCCACAAAATCAGTGAAAAGACAGAAACGGCACGCCTGGCTCTGCCGCCTATCGAGGAGCACAGCGAGCCCGGGGGCCTCTAACTTTTCCCAGCTCCTGAGAAAATTCACCACAAAAGGCACGCATGTAGAAGAAGTTCGCTGCTGGCCATGAGAAACAAGAGTGATATTCACAAGGAGCCATTCACGGTGTTTATTGATTTCATCTATGCTATTGCAGATCTCCGACTCCTCGCCGTCTGCAGGATTAAGTCACAGTTGTCAGTATTTCTGACTGGCATCTTAATGCGTAGCTGTTACCGTGGTTTCCATCGTAACCACAGCTACTAAAGTCTGGAGGATGACTGCGTGCAAGACTTTATTATATTATCTGTCATGAACACTTTGGAGCTTATTCTGCCATGTAGGGGAAACCGTGCTGATGGTTGACATGTGAGTTTCCCACATGAGAAAAAAAAAAAGGGGGCGATGGGAGAAGCACAAAAGAGTGCTGTTGGTACCTTTGACCGTTGCTGGGAGCCCTGGGTGCCAGTCCTCTACTTTATGGCCAGGCGGTGATATAAAAGGGCCTCTAACCTCTCCCGAGCTGGCATTACCATAAGTAAACCCCACAAAGCACGTCATCGCTGTGGGCAAATATCAGGGTGGCACAGGTCCCCTCCTCTCCCTGCAGGCGAGCACAATCCTCGGCCTTATAGGAAGAGGAGAGACGAACCGACACTCCAGGGACGGTCGTTATACTTTTTCTTTCTTAGCGTGAGGCTAATTGGTTTGAATTTTTATGATGTGTGGGATCAATCCTGCGCCGTTTGCTGGATCACGATGAAATCCTACTTCTTAGCGCTCCTTTTCTGTGCCCTCATCTTGACATTTCTCTGCTTCTTGAAAAGAAACAGACACACACCTTCCATCCATCACCACAAATATTTTTCTTGAAGAGGGGGAAAGAAAAAAAAAAAAAGTGTCGAGGTTGTTTTTAAATAGTCAGGGATGCCACCCTAATATTCCTCCTTTTCACCTCATCATCTCACTTTGCCTCCTTTTAAACTCCCGCATTTCTCTCCCCTCCCCCCCTCCTCCTCCTCCTTCGTCTTCTTCCTCTTCAGTCGGTAGGAATGTGGCTGTGAGGGCCAGTGTCAACTGTGGTCTATCTGCTGTCATATCCAGCACCCCAAAGGCTCAGAGTCAACAGGGCTGGAGCTGCCGCCGCACTAAGTGAATAATTGGACTGTAAGATGACCACCGCTTCACGGCTGCACCGCGCACATTTTATACACACACACACACACACACCTGACAAAAAGACGCTACAAACAGCTGGCTTTACTCTGTGAAGTCTTCTGTACTTTGAGCACCGAGGCCTGCAAACGTTATGATTGTAGACCACGAGGGAACTATTTTTCCACCGGCGGATTCTGCAGAGTCTGACAAGCTTTATCACCCATTAAAAAGAAAACAACTCATGTTTCCATGAAGTTTGGATGTCCTCTGTGTTGTCGTAGAGAAATTACGCCAGGTGTTTCTGGATTCTTGTGCTTACCCTTTGTTTGAACTGAAGCGCTTTACAGCAAGTAGAACAAAGTTCAATTAGTAATAACCAGGCATTACAAAATTAAACTGAAATTACCTAGTTAGAAGTCAACTCTTCAAGATAAAGGTAATCTGTGCAAGGTCCCAAATGTTGCACACAATGTGCCTTTATTATTAAAGATGCTATGAGTATCCGGCTGGCTACCTGATTTGGACATAATTACAAATAATGAGTGAGGATTCATGAAAAGACATTGGAGGATAAAAAAAAAAAACAAAAACAAAAGAAACAACCCAAAAATCTTTATGTTGCAACGTACACACAGCTGTACTGGAAATTCGCTTGTTTTTTTTTTTTTTTTTTTTTTGGGGGGGGAGTACTCCAAACTCTACCATACTAAAATGTCGAAATGAGAAATTTAACCTCAAAACATCAGTCTAGCAGTCTAGGCCGAGCTGGATTGGACGCGCATGCATATTCACTTTCTACACTAAGATGAATTCCGATCAGCATTTAACAGCTGTGAATTACTAGCTTGATGTCTGGCGTTATGAGTGAGTACACAAAGGAGAGGTCTGATGGGCTTCATCACCATTAGAGTGAAAAGAAATATTGCTGTTGTAAATTTCTTCACCCAGAGGCTGAGGCACATAAATTGAAAACAATAAAGAGCCAAGAATTGTGCCCTGGGGAACCCCAAAACTAATTGTTGTACTGCAATGATGAGATAATCCCAAATGGCCTGGCCCTTAAGTAAGAACTGCCAGAGCCACAATTTTTTAAAAATAAGAAATGACTATACAAGGCAGCAGAAAGGTCTGAATATCGGTGTCAACCTTAACCCATGTGAAACAAAATGACTCTAAGCCTCATGCTCTAAAGCTTTGCTAGAAAAAATGATTTTGTAATGCTTATGTTTGACAGTGTCTGACGTCTCTTCAGACACTGTCAAACAACACTTGATTTAAAACAATCCCTGAAGTGAAGGAACTATAAAAATCTAATAAAACATCAGGTGTTAACATGGTAAAAAAAAAAAAAAAAAAAAAAACCTTCTCACTCAGTTGAACTCTCATTCTGTCGAACTCTTGAACCACCTACGCATCCATGCTCTCTCACGCTCTCATGTGGGGGATGCTGAGAGACCCGAACAGCCTAATGTGGATATGATTAATGGTGCAGAGCCCTGATGCCATCTAAATTATGTCCAACGTAAGTCGGCATTGCAGCGACTAGACATTACAGATCCAAATGTGTGTGTGAGAGATATACCTGTTTTTCGCAGAGGGAAGTCATCCCGGGGGTTGTAGACACCCAGCACGGGGTGGTTGTAGGTGGACACTCCAGTCTGTGGAGGCGAGCTCTGGTCCAGAGAACTGTGCTGGGTTTTGCTGTGGAACAAACGCACACTGTGTTGAAGATGATGATCACAAAAAAAAAAGAGAAATAAGTCTGACCGCGGATATCTGCGAGCATGTGACTCAATAAGAAAGCCAGACAAAGTAACTAACTTCATGGCTGTCATGGAGCTGTTTGATTAAAAGCATCGTGCGATGCCCTGGCAAGGCTGCAGACCTGCTCTGCCATCTGTTCCCCGCCTTCAGAATAAGGTGGCGTTTGTAGGCAAAGTTAAATCGAGCTGGTTTCGGCCCAAATGCATATTCCTGATGAGCAGATGTACATGCGTTCATCTCTTTGAAAAGTGAGGGGGCCGAAAGTCCAAAGAGTGGAGAAAATGTACATTTACTAAAGAAGGGCGCAGAAAAGGAGGGAGAGTGGAAACAGAAAGAGACGCCGTGTATCACCGAGCTGTTGAAAACTTGTGGGTGTTTCACTGGGTCACACATTAAGATTATGTTTGGTTTGCATTTCACCGTTGTGTCAAAATGAAATATATAATTATGCTGAATATTAATTGGAAATGAAGTCCAGCGTACTTGGTAGTATTTCCTCTCAGAGGGTAATATTGTTTTATTCCTCTCTAATCCATTCATGTGACAGCTATAGTTACCAGTTAATTTGAATATTTTTTTATGGAAAAGTTAAAATATCAAATATCAGTTCACTGAAATAAAAAAAGAAGAGTTTTTGTCAAACCATGCGTAGTTTAAATCGGCAGGACCAGAACAGAAATGCTGATTGCATATTAATACATCTGCGATAGTAACATAAAATTATACAGTTTGCAGAATAACAGGCCCTTTAATTTAACCAGTTATTTTTGTTTTTTAGTTAAAATGCAAACGTGTATGTTCTAATTTGCAGAATAAAGGTTCGCAGAAGTGTGCCTGCAGTCATGCATCTGTTTTCCAGCGGACAATGAGCGCACGTGACTGACGACCACTGCAGCTAAGAGGAAGGAGTGAGTGTACACACCTGCAGAAAGGCTCCAGAGATGCTACAATAAACACTCAAGGTCGGCCCCTATCATCAGGTTCCAATATCCTGCTCTCACGTGGATGTGTATGAGCTGCATGTGAACTCCTATCTTTGTTTCACAACCCTGCTCAGTCCATCTCTCAGTCAGGCTCATATAGTGTGGCAGGTGAGGAAGAGGGGAAGCTTGCTGATTGATTAAGACACAGTCCAATACATTATTCATTCGCTGTCAGGGAGAGATTTACCCTCCAAACTTATATTTTATTGTTTTCCATTTCGCAAACTGCCAAGGTTGATATTGATTTTTCCACACGCAACAGGTGATGATGTCAAAACATGCCAGGAGGCCTCTCCTTTACCATATATCACATACCACTGGATGGTTTCAGAGCGCCCTGTGGAAAGCAGGTAACATACGCAGCTATTCTACTTCCTGTCTAGACTCCAGAGTGTCCTCACCGGTACCAGTACGGAGCGTCGTTGGGGAGGCCTCCTTGGTTGAGGCTGCGCTGGGCCAGGGCCTTCTTCTTGTTCAGGACAAACTCCTGGAGACGCATCTTCACCTCGGTACTGGCTACGGCACCTGGTGAGGAAAAATGAGAAGAATATTATATTCAGATTGAGAGGAGACGGAAAATTTCAATCCCCTTTTGAATATGTTCATGTTACATTTCGAGCCGGGAGAAGAATTTACAACTCAAAGCAAAAAATTGGCCACATCCACTGATTATTAAGACCTTGTTGAAAATCTGTGCCGGAGTGTGAAAAATAGGCCAAGTTGGCACATGCTATCCTGTAGTCTGCGGCAAAGATTAAAATGTCTCGCCACAATTATATCATTTTTATCTCAGCGATGGTTTTATTTTTTTTTAAGTCCGAAACCAATCGTCCTGTTCCCCTCTGTCTGACTGTGGACCGCGTCCTTCCTTTTCAACTATTCATCGAGGTTATTTTATGCCCAGATTAAAACCCTCGATATTATTGTTTTATATATATATGTATGTTTGGACACAGTTCACCAAAACGCTTACTCAACACATGGCTTTTTTTTTTTTCTTTGTGATGCCCACTCAGTTGTGAGTCTCACCGACTTGCCCTCTAGCAGTTCAGTCAGGTTTGAGAGGATTTTAATAACTTGTGAAAAATATAGATAGTTTTTCAGGCATTTTTCCCCCCTTTATTACACAGCGGACAGCAGGACTTCACAGCTATGGGATGATAAGTCCCATTCTGATTACACGTTGAAGCCCTGGGCCACCAGCTCGCCCCACTGTGCTTTCACTCTAGTATCATCTTACAATTTGAGACGACTAATTATAGAAATCAGAGCAAAGATGACTCAAAGATATAAAGTTGAGTCCATTTAAAGTTGATTAGTAAAGTCTTCTTGTGTCCTACAAGCTTAATAAGTACAGCACATGATGATGTCCCCTGCTGCAGCATGAATGCTTTGTCAAGTGATCAATTAGTCGACTGGCAGAAAATCAATCTGCAACTACTTGGACCAAATATCCTATTTTTCCCTGTTTTCTATAAGTATAGATTAAATATATTTGGCTTGTGGGCTTGTTTGGATGTCACAAGCAGGCTTTCAGAAATTAGGATTAGTCACTCTGTTCTGTTCAGGAAAACTATTAATAATCTATTGATATGGAAATAAATCATCAGCTGCAGCTCAAAGCTCATCTCATAATGTATCACTGGCTCAGACTTGTATCACTTTAACCAGGAGTGGGACGGATGGCTGGGAAAAAAAAAACCAACACCAAAACAAAGCAAATATACTGCGCATGTACACATGAGAGCAAACTGAGCAACCTGTCTTTCTTCCCCCAGCTCTCATCACGGATGCACACTCGATCTGTAGCCACCTTCCATATAGTGTGTAAACTGCTCTCAAGGACTCCTGTCCACTCTCTTTCAATGAACTGTTGAGAGACATCCAGCAGGCAGCAGTAAAAACTCGGCCCAGCCACCGCCAAGGCCACCGGCTAATACAACTCACCACAGTAAATACACAGGTTCTCCAAGTAAAATGGAAATACACAGACATGCAAAGACGCACACACATCCAGAAAACACACTTTGAATCCTGATCTCCACAGCCGTCTCTTCTGGCCCCTGGCACTTGTTTCCAAACTGGGGGGGGGCCCGACAAATATCTTTATGAAGAAGCAGTTTCAAGTTTTAAATTTGATGTTTAACCACCAAAGTTTATTTAACAAGTGGATTTTTGTGTTTCGTTTGCTGTTAAAAACTCAAACATTTTCCCTTTTCAGTTTTTGATTTGGAAAATATGTGAGGATGTCAAATCATGGAGAGAAACCACGTCTGACTTACTCTCCTGTCCCCGCTCCTTGTTCTTCAGCAGCTGCAGTTTCTGCTCCCTCTGCTGCTTCTCCAGCTCCTGCTCCAGACGGTGGTTCTCCATCTTCCTCTGGTGCTCAAGCAGCTCCTGCTGGTGCTTCAACGCCAGCAGCTCCTGTTGCTGCTGTTGGGGGGGAACATCAGGAGCACATCAGCCAAAGAGACAGAGGAAGAGGATTGGCTCATGGATATTTAGAACTGCACACTCCTGACACAATCCAGGGCATGTCAGAGCTTTTCAAAACACAAGATACCGTCACTTGACGAGGGGCGCTTCTTATTTCACCTTATATAAGCAATCATTTCATAAGCAGCTGTTTTAGATTCCACTCTTGGTCAGCTCTCAGTGACCATCAAGAATAACCATCAATAGTCCAACAGGTGTTTGAGGCAATAAAACAAAACCTCAGGCCACGAGCTTAAGCTTTTAAATAAATATAAACATTAAAGTGGGGATGAGGGTTTAGCAAGACACATAATCCAGCCTGCTTGCATCCTTATCGCTCTGAAATAAAGAGCTACAAACATCTGTTAAATGGTTTAAACCAAAAATATTCCACCCTCAGGCCTTGATACTGAGAAAGCACACCTAGTGGTTTGTCTGGTAACCTGAAATCAAAAATAAAATCCAGATAAAAGCCTTAATGTGCTCTCAGAAACACCTTTTAGTTCAAGTCAATGTGTCTTTGAATGAGACATAGAAATCACTGAGTCACTGAAGGCGAGGGCATCACTTAAATGTTACAAATGCCCAGTGAAATACGTTTACACCTTCTTTTGAGTTTTAATGCTTTTTGAAAACCTACGGCACCAAATCAAGAGTCGATATTAGTCTGTGAAGTCTCTGTAACGTACAGCAAATAGGCAAGCTGTCTGTGCTTTCGTTCAGCAGGCCACATAATGACCTATCTCTCTGACGTGCCAGCGAATCGACAGTCTGCCCTCCTCTCCTCCTCGTCATCGCACCCCTGGCGGCAATATTTGATCAGCGACTGTAACTGCAGGTAATCAACTTCTGATGGCGTTTTTTAGACGCTCAGTAGCTGGCACTAGCACTCGTGTTTGAAGAGAGGGCGATTCAAATGTTTTTAGACAAGTCTGTGAATAAATTAGTGGCTGAAGGTGAGAGGAAGGTGAGGCGTGAGAACAGCAGCATCAGCTCTTCGGCTGGCCCGATTCCAGCCTGAAGCCTCCATCTTTTTTATTTTCCTTTTTTTTTTTCCTCACTTTTCAATCCAGGCTGGGGATCTGGGATTGAGTGGGTGGAAAGGCTCAAAGTAACCTCCCAACCCACACACACACACACACACACACACACACCAAAACCCCTGTGGCTCAGTAGAGACCAGAGATCTACACACAAACTTTCCCTCTCTGCTTTTTGACTAGTTCTCTGAGCATCAGGATGTCTTTCACTTTGAGTTTCCTGTTGTTAACATGCAAGAAATGTGTGTGCCTGCGTGTGCGTGAAGACATTTTAATGTGCATGTGTGCTAACCCTAATGTGGAATCAAACTGGGTATGAGTGTGACAGTGTGTTTGCAGATATTTGAGAGGATGTGTACGTTTTAATGTCTGTACAACTTCTGTGTGTGTTTGTGTGTGTGTGTGTGTGTACACAGGGGCTGTGAATGGGGCTGATTGAGGCCGGGCCTCCCTGCTCAGGCTGTGCGTCACTGGCCTCCACCTGAGTGGTCCTGCAGCCCCACCACAGCCCAGACGGCCCCGCGGACAGCATCAGTGATTCTCAGCATCACAAAAAAAACAAACGACAACAACAATAACAACAACAAAAAAAAAGACACAACAGCAGGAATGGCATCAGAGCATGAAAGCAAGAAAAGCAGCAAAGCGGGAGCACCATTAACACTGTTCACCTGCAGGAGGGAGCTGAGATGTGTCACATCTGAAGCATCCACAATTATTTCCTGTGTAGATTTTGATTCATGACAGATGCTCATCAGAGGTGCCAACAAACGTGTCAAACAAACAGCTGAGGCAGGAGGAAAGATGGATTCATCAAACAGAAAACAGAAAGAAAGCAAGGAGGGGAAGGACGGAAGAAAGTTACAGCGGGAAGAGAGCGGTGTCAGGACGAGGAGAGAAGTGTAGAACAAAAGAGGAGAGAGAGGAAGGAGGAGGTAAAGGTGGAACTGAAGGTCTTCAGTGTGACGTTCCACATAAAATCTTTACATTCACACTGGTGTGTCCCCGAATGGAGACATCAATCTTTTGACTCAGATGAGTGTTAGAATTCATTTCCACGGCAGTAGCAGTCGTAAGAAGAACAAACAGAGGAATATTTTTACATGACATCTCAGCCCCACAGGAGCGGCGCTGCTCTCATGGGTCCCGGTGTATTAAAGCTTCAGCGTGTGGGCGTGCTGATCTAGATTCACTTTGTATTTCCAGGTCACTACAATACGAGTGTGCGACGCTCTGTTCAACACGTAAAGGTTTCAGTTTTTTGTTTGTTTTTTTTTTTTTTTTAAGGCAAATCCACTGTCCATCGTCCTCCAGCCAACATACCCTGTTCATATTTAAAGTGAGGCTATCGGATATGGCTTTAGTTTTGCATCAGCTGTGTTAGAAAACTGAATCTAAACACATTATTTAACTGCATTTTTCCACCGCTGAAGGAAACGAAGCCAAAGTGGCTCCTTGTTCTCTGCTCATAGGAAAGTGATGTGAAGCTGACAGAGCTGCTTTAGTCTCTTAATGAAGAATTCCGGGGCCGAGGCTAAATTAAGGGCTGCGTCTGCTTTGTTTAGTCAAATTTTAATGTTTTAGTGTGCTGCCGGATTTAAAGAGAAACGTGCTCTTGTTCTTTTGCACGACTGATTGTGATTGTGTTTATTTATTTACATGTTCCAACAGCAGCTTTAAGGATTGATCATGTTCTTTTATCTCCATCATACTTGATGAAGCTGATCATGGAAGGAATAACAGCTCCAACAACCTGAACCCTTCAGAGTACCTTAATGTGTTCCTGGAGCTGGGCCTCGTGCTGGCGGGACAGCTGCTCGTGCTGCCGCTGAAACTCTGCGATGAGGATCTGTCGCTGGATCTGCTGCTTCTGCTTCAGGGCCAGCAGCTCCTGCTGCAGCTGCTGCTCGCGCACCGAGGCCGCCACCACGCTTCCGCCGGCCTGGCCCGTGCCTCCGAGGGGGCCGGGCGACTGCTGGCCGGGCGGGGAGAGCGAAGACACCTGCTGCTGCGGCGGCTGCTGTGTTTGCTGCTGCTGCTGCTGCTGCTGTTGCTGGTGATGGTCCACGCGCAAGTCCATGGGGATGGCGGCTGGAGGGAGACGCAGGGGCAGCGCTGAGTTGATGTCCACTGAGAGAGGAGAAGAAAGACATCTGAATCATGCAGGACAGGCTGTTGAATGTGAGTTAATTTAAATGGTGTGATCTCAGCAGACGGGGGGGAAAAAAAAAGAAAGAAACTTTCATGATTGTTATCTCAGCTTGAATCAAGATAACAGACAAATCAAACTTTGATTTGTTCAGTTAAGTAACTTCCTTCCTTATTTGATGTTAGGGTTTCTCTTTTGGGACACTGAACACATTTAGATGCAAAAAATTTTGCGCAAGACCAAAGGAAATCACGCTTACACACTGATGTGCGTCCCCCTGATCCTCAGAGACACACAAGTGTTTGCAGAGTTAGAACAACTGCGAGGATAGACACTGTGCAGCTAAGACGGATTAAATCAAAGCTCTTCAAAATGTTATTTTATGTGTACCTGATCAGTGATACAAAACTGAGCTTGAAAAAGCATCAATTGTGAAGCATCAAATGGACTCTGATTGTAGTGAGGGAAATGCAGTTGTGCGCCTTTAGAAAATTTACAACATGCAAAAACTGAAATCTTCTCAATTGAAAATGGGCTTCAGTTGGGTGAAAACTGCTTTCAAAGTGATATTACAACTGTTGTGAAGCAATAAACCCATAAACAGTGATATCAGGCTGTTAAATCAAATAAGCTGAGTTTTGCTCAATAATGAAAAAACCTTTAGAGCCACGTGTAAGATGATAGATGCCTGTAATTGAGAGTTATTGATTGCTATTTGACCAGCGGTCCCAAACAAAAGGTCTGAATCTTTAATATGTGCCAGAGGTAATCCATCTGTGCTCTGCATTAGCTGATACTTGACAGTGTTTTTGTGGCCACAGCAGCAGCAGCAAGTCCCCTTGTTGGTGACTGTCTTGGCCTTTAGAAAACATTTCACTGTTGTTCAGCAGCCAGCTTCAACCTCTGACTTCCTCGTGAAAGCAGTGACAGTAACAGAGCATTGATGCCTTTTTTTCCTCCCCGTCATCTCCACTGTATACACAGAGACAGAAAAAACAGCAAAAAACTGCTGCATACGTTCTACCTGTGACTGACCCTGCAGTAACACATGAAGCCCAGCAACAGCCGACAAAGATTGCATTGACCCTGCGAGGTGCAGGCCTTGAGCCAGGCCAGCCACCCACAAATCACTGCACAGGAAGCCTCCCAATCACACGGCTTCCTCCCCATTAAATCTGAATAAATAGGAGTCGATTGGCTGATTATTTACCTACATGTTTACCGAGAGCGCAGCAAGAGCCACAGATGCTTGCCTGGAACTTTGTGTTAATAAAGAGGCAAACACGCCAAGCCCTCTGCACACTTAATAGCAGAGTTGCAAATGCACAGGTACACTTATGCAGCCACTTATAGCAAGAGATGCATGTCATGTATTATCCAGCAGCAAAGTTACACTTGTGCTGCAGAAGTCTAAAACCCAGAGAGAGATTCCTCATTATTACTTTGAAGATTGTCACAGCTGCACTCGAGCCTTGAACAGCAGATACAAAAAAAGAAAACATAAAGTGGAGTGTTAAAAAGCCTACAGGAAAGCTCTGATGATCACAAATACACTTTGTCAAACAACTCCTCAGTTCCCCCCCAGGACAAACTGATTTTAGGGGTGCCAGATGAGAGGCAGACACATTTCTCCACCTCGGAGCGTCATTGCTGGAATACTCCTGATATATTTTCACTTCCACTCCAGGTTTCAAGACGGGAACTATATATCCTGCATTTGTCAGAGCCGAACACAAGCAAATTATCTCCATATTTGATGTACGATACATCACTCCCTCAGACGCGCCACGTCAGAAAAATAAAGCTGTAAAGCATTCACAGAAGCTCCTTCGAATGGATTGCAGACATGAGTTTGGAAAGAGCATTTTTTTTTCCTTCTTCACATCATTCTTTGGGCAGACGGCAGCTACTTAAACTCCTATTGTCTGGCACTGTTTGACACTCCACTTCCTCTTCTGTGTTTTCGTGAAGCAGGTGAAAACGCACCCCCGCAGCTACTGTCATCCATGCCACGGGAGAACGGAGCAACAACACGCAACAGGTCCTTAAGGACTGCCGTCATGTGTGGGATGACAACAACACATGAGTCAGTAATCTGCCTTACAACCCATCCAGCGTGGAAATTTGTTTCAACCCAGAGGACGAGGTCATACGATCCCTCGTCTCTTTCTGTCACATTCCCTCAGAGAAAAAGAGTTATAAGATATTTGACTGCTGAACAAGGTTCCCGATATTTAATGAAACGCAGCGCTGCCTTCATTTTTCTATCTTTTTTTTTGCCATTCTCTGGCCCCTGTTCATTTCAGAGAAGCGACGGCGGTGACAGTCTGGCAGCTGATGAGACTGGAAAGGAAGGAGCAAGAGGTCTTGTTAGGAAAAGACTAAATCCTCCGATCATGAATCAGTCTGGAGAGGAAGCTAGCGTTTGCATCAGGGAAATTTTTTTTTTCAGTTATTATAGTTACGACACGATTTTGCCTGGATGTCCTGAGTCAATGTGTTTCTGACTGTGGAGCAGCCAAAGGGCTGAACGCAGCAGGGACTCCATATTAAGTGTAGAGGGTCAGTTACAAGCTGACGTCAAAGGTAAACATTCACTGTCACTGCTGAGGCTCAGGTGATAAACGGCAGAATTCTGATTCATCTCAGTCTAAAGTAGCACAGGAGCTGGTTTTTACAGGATGGGGGGGTGATTATGGCTGAAAACTACTTGTCAAAGCATTGCAGCTCCAGTCTTGGCTAATGCAAATCCATAAGTCTCACACACACACACACTCTCCTTGTACAAAATGTTCCTCCACAGATATTAAGTCCTCAGACACAAACAGCCTCGCACACTTATTGATAGTGACGCATGCAAACGCACAAAACACACCTCATATGGCATCTCTGTCACACTGGCAGTGCTAATTGCTCACACCACACAAAAGAGGCAGACAGAGAGAGGTGGCAATGTGTGCTGTCATTACCCATCAGTGCTCTCCTCCTCCTCTTCCTCTTTTCAGCAGCCTCCTCCTCCTCCTCCTCCCTTCCTTCAGTCTGTTACAGGGAATGACAGTACGCTCCCTCTCCTGCTCATCTGACTTTCCTTCTCGCCCTCCTCCTCCTTCACTCTTGGCTCCTCATTCGTCCCCGCTCCTGTTTTAACCTGATGGGCGTCTCTCTCTCTCTCTCTCTCTCTCTCTCTCTCCCCTCCCCTTGTACCTCATTTGCCCAGTGGTGACATCACAGGGCAGTCTCAGGCATGCAGCCTGTTTATTCTGCAGCCCTCTGCTTTTCCAGGAACCAACGTCACATACGCACACACACCCGCTCGCTCTCTCTCTCTCTCCTTACCCTCTGTGCTCCTTTCCTTGCTCGACCTGCTTTCCTTGCTTCTAAGGCCAAGGAAAACCCTCCACGCTGGTTTGTATTGCTTCTCATGTCTCTGCCTCCCTCTCCAACTCACTTGCAGATGTCCCATTCGACTGCCCCCGCCCTCCCTTCCTCTACTTACAGCATAATAACCACCTCTCTCTCTCTCGCTCTCTCTCTCGCTCGGTTTAATACTGTGTGCTCAAATTCCTGGCTTGGAATTTGCCAGCATCTCCCAAACAAATAAAACCACAAAATGGTTTCAGGTGAAGCCGAGTAAGGACTTTCCCTACAGGGAGGCTCCGCAGATATTTAAATTCTGCAAAAAATTTGGTTAAATTAGTAGTCGGGATTATTGGTAGTTATTGTTTCTTGTTAAAACCAGATTCATTGTCTCTAATTTGTTGCAAAAGCTCAGTTTATGTGTATTTGTTTCTATTTGTTCCTGTCTCAACTTGGTTCTGTTCTGTTTTATTATTGCCTTCCTTTTGTATATTTTGGTAAATTCTGCTTATGAAATCTGACCTGTAATGTCATATTTGTTTTTATTTATCTCCTTGTTCATGTGAGCGAAGAGAAAAATCCTGCAATTTTTATAAGATTACAATTCTTTTGCCGCAGCAGGTTGTCGGTGCGTTTTGGATCTCCTGTCATTTAAGGGCTGATGTAGCTGATTGTTTCTTTCATGAGTTAATGGATGATTACTGTGAAGACTGCGTGTCCTTTGGTTGTGAATTGTTGGTTGAATGCGTCGCTCTGGATACTTTAGGAAAACACTTGATGAGGACAAAATTCATTCCAGTCACATAACACAACACATAAACCAGAAGTTTTGTTGGCTGCCAGTGGACTAGGATAAACTCTGATATCACCACATCTTTGTATACAAGTAGTGACGTCAAACACGTACCTCAGTTTACTGATGTGTGACTGATAGAAGCCAAAATGGGGGCAATCGGAGAAAAGCAAAACAAAGACCAACGTGCCGTATGGGGCGAGAGCGGAGGAGCTTCCAGGGGTCTTACACACGGGGGGAGGGCTTCAATCCAACTCTAAAGTTGTTTTCTCTGAATAAAGATTCCTGTTCTCTTCCTCCTTTTTTTTCCCGGTTTGATAAAAAATATTTCTGCAAACATCAGAGAGAATCTCCATGGCAACAACTTAAACATGTCTTTGCGACCGTCCTTTCAGTGGCTTTACGACAGAAGCTGAACGCCTCCAGCAGGTCCCTGTCCTCTTTACCCTCCGTTCTCCTTCACGCCCCCGTCCTCCGACCCTTCTCAGCGTCCTTCCCTGCACAGAAGCTTCCCTCCATCTCCCCACAACAAATCACAATCTGTTTACATCCCCTCGGGCACCCTCAACTCTTTTGGCTCCAATTGCAGATCTATTTATACCAGACAATGCAGAGGGTCGGCGTCTCTGATTTGAGACTCAGTTCACTGAGTGTGTATCCCACGGTCTGACTGCCTGAGCTCCACACTCGTTAGGCTTAATAGATGTCACACTGAGTCTAAAAGAGCCGTTTAAAGCAGCTTCAGTTATACGTGGAGCAGATTTTTTATGCATTTATTTTTAAACCACACAAAGATACGACAAAGAAGAGACATTCTGCAAAGCGTTTCACTGTGAATTTAGCAGCTGGGCGAGATGAGAGACAACAAGTAGCACATCTGTTGATGGTGGAAAAAGGCTGCAGTCGGATTACTGATTGGTCTCGAAGGGCAGGTTGGGTGAACATCAGCCCACCTTACGTTCTCTCCGCTGCCTCTCTCAGCTGTTCTGAATTAAGAGTTTAGCCTCCATGAAAGCTCAAACTGTCAGAGATGATAAGAGCCTCGTTGGTTAAAGGCTACGGAAAGGCTGATTGTGATCTTCACCAGGACTTCTTTAAAAAAAATAAAAAAAAATAAATAAATAAAAAGAGAGGGAGAGAGAAAGAAAAAACAAGACGTAGTTCTCACAAAGCCAAGAAAGGAACAAGGAGGGAGTGACAGCGGGACGTGTCGAGGTGCAGTTAGTCTTCCCTCTGCCAAAAGCAAGCTCTGGCTTGTCACAGTGTCAGTGACATCATACAACAGTCTGCAGCGTTGCAGCCGAAGAGGCTGAGATGGGCAAACGTGAGCTCGAGACATAACACATGAGACACGGAGGGGGTGCGACGTGTGAAGGTTGAGGTGCAGTACGTGCTTCTCAACCTCTGGACCAGGACCTGTTGTCACGTGTCGATGCCTGCGATAATGAACACACACAAGACCGGCCAATATGTGCTGCTACGTGTGATATTAAAGCTGGATCAGCTAAAATCAACATTAGTTCCTTACTTCTTTTTTTTTTTTTGGAATTCTTTGTTGTGTAAATGTAAATCGTGGACGCCAGAAGGCCAATTTTCTAGATACCGGATTTTCCAGAATCCTCTCGTCTGAAAAGCTGGAGATGAAAATGGTTTTTCCACTAACTAGGCAGATACAGTATCTATTGAAGCAAAGACAACAACACGTCATCATTCCTATTATCGATTCATCTGACAATTATTTCCTTAATCTATTGCTTAATCATTTGGGCATAAGAGTGTTAGTATAAATGCCAGTTGAGCCGAAAAATTCCACAAAGACAAAGAAAACAGAAAGTCCTAACAAATAATAAGATGGAAGCAGACAGACAAAAACAGCTTCAGTTTCAGTTTCTTCAGCTGTGATTTAAGTGTCTGTCCTAAAGTGGGATTCTTGGTTAAAGGAATCTAAACAAAGGTTCAAGCATCAAAAAGGTGTGCTGCGTTGAGTGAGGCCACAGTCAGGTGATCACTTTGAGTCCTATAATTTGACCTGCATGTTCAGCAGCCACTGTTTTCCATCCTACAAAAAAAAAATCAAAGTAAGATAAAACACAGCTATTATTGGCTTCAACAAATCTTCGGGACTGAGTATGACACAACAACACCTTTAAAACGAGAGAAATACTCCAGGCTGAAGCACACGGACGCTCTCGGACAGGTGCGCCGAGCCGAACGGCGTGGGTCACACACGCTACCAGCGTGGAGCGCCCCGGCAGCTCCGTATCCAAGACAACAGATTTCGAGAATATGTGATGAAGTCACTCTGGTGAATTTCAATATTTTATCAGCCCAGCCTGGAGGCACGCAGAAAATAATCCCAACAACAAGATGAGAGCGTGCGTGGAGCATGTGAAGGTTTAGGACAAGAGGGAAATGTTTTGGGTCCAAGTAAAAGATAAAAATTTGTTGTTCTTCTTTTTGTTTTGTTTTTTTCTCTCCTGCAGCAATAAGCTGACTGAGCCTGCCGGAGTTCAACAGCACCTACATGTCACTGCCGCTCTGTAAAATGTAAAATACGGGGAATAATTTATGAATTGTCCTTTTACTGTTTTCATTATTTTTTTAAGGGGAGAATCCAAATTGTTCTCTGTGGTATAAAACTAACAGTTTAAGCTTCCCCATTATGAAATCAGATCATGCATAATGCATATATTACTTCAGACTCATTTCTCCAGCAGATTACCTCATCTCCATCTGCCCCCTTCATTTTTATACTCTCACCTCCCTGTGCTCCTTCCTCTTCCTCTTTCCCTGTGATTCCTATCTTCATTTTCACTGGAGGTGGAGGAAGCTGCTGTAAGTACAGCACACAACACAACTTGTGTTCGAACACACGAGACAATACTTGCAGCAGAAGTGGATTCAGAGGTGAAAAGCAATTATTCTAATATTTTACAGTCCACAAGAGACGGCAAAAAAAAAAGAGCAGCTCTGATTTGTTTTGGGACTGTTTAACTGTGTCAGGAACTTGCAGCAGACACATCACCGAGACGCACAGTGGCAGTTCTGCTGTATATTTTTGGAAGCTGTTACTCTCGAGACAGCCGACAGCAGTTTCAAATCAGCTCACAAACACGGCGTCTACATTCAGGGTGCTGGTTTTCCATTCAACAAAATGGCACTTAGGGATAAGTACATGAATTGAAAACACAGTAACAAGCACGGACTCTTCTCAAGACCTGAAGAAACCTATAAACTGTCAGTTACATAAACCACGTTTGCCAGTTGTAACTGCCCCAGTGCTGCTGCTGCTGCTGCTGCTGCTGCAAAGGAACCGGTGACTGATCTCTAACATGAGATTATGGCGAAAAAAACAATTCAAGTATAATCAGACACCACGCCAAACACCAATGCATGCAAAGTCACACAGGAGGTGGTTAATAGTAAAATCACGTTGGTGCAGTCACACAGGCTTTGTTTTATAGAGGCTCATGTACACACACACACACACACACACACACACACACACACACACACGAGACCAACCTGTTGGGATGTGGTTGAGCGCCGATGTCTTCAGAACCTCCAGCGGCTGCTCCTTTCCCAGGATCCCCTCTGTGGGAGAGAGAGAACACTCCGCTTCAAATATGGTCCGCAACATTGAGACAAGCTTCCAGCAGCGAAACCTGCTAACCAGGCAGTTAAGACCACAGTCCAAGAAAAGCGGGCTTCAGGTCATCTGCACAGCGGCGAGAGCATGCCGCTGCACCGCTACCGCCACCTGAGCGGCACCCTGACCCATGACTGTGATTTTTTCCGAGGAGATGCCTGGCTGCAGAGGTGCTCTAACATACGCTTGCGATCGGCGAGATGCCGAGGGAGCAGCCTTCATCGGCTCGTGTTTCGAGTTCAGTGTGCGAGAGGAGGGATGTTGGGGCTCGACTGATACTGCCTGTGCTCAGCATAGCAAATGTGGCTGGCAGCAGCGGCAGGGAAGGATGGTGGGGCAGTGGGGGTGGGGGTAGCAGAGAGGAGGAGGCGGAGGAGGAGGAGGAGGAGGAGGGGGGAGGGAGAGAGGTAAAAATAGCTCACCCTTTTGTGTATAACGGCACATGCGGAGCACGCACGCACACACTGCACACAGACACAAAGACACAGTGGTGTTACTGCACTTCTATCCTGTCTGTGTGTGAGTGAGTGTGTGCATGCATGCATGTCCGTGGGTGTGTGTGTGTGTGTGTGTGTGTGTGTGTGTGCGCAAGTGTGTAGGCTGTAATTATAGTGGCAACATGAAAAGGCTTTTGTAGCTGCCGAGCCCTGGGAAGACATGGCTATAAAAAGCAGAGCGACAGAGAAGGTTGGTGGAGGAGGAGGAGGAGGAGGACGTATCGGGGGAGAGGGGGAAGACAGAGGTAAGGAGGGGAGAGAGGAGGATGGAGGAAAAAACAACCAAACAGTGCAAAAAGGGAGGAGAGAGGAGCAGATGGAATTGACATGCATGGCGACTGCACACAAATCTGACACACACAGTCTCTATATATGAATGTATTTTTAGCACCCATAAGCACCTGAGCCATAGATATATTCTGCACACAAGGCTTAAAGACATCTGAGGCACACAAACACGCAATTATTCCTTTGGATGGGAGATGAAAACCCATGTAAAATCCCTTTGGAGGAATAAAAGAGACGAAAAGAGTAGAGTGTCTCACTGTGCATGATCTATTTCTGGAATTCTCCCTGGACCAGACTGGCAAAGACACACACACACACACACACACACACTCTTAATTATCCATGAAGCTGGAGGATGCATCACACACTGATTATGTGCGAGTATTCGTCTCGCACAGCCTTGCATGAATGGCTGCACCCCCAATGCACCAGTCTCTGTGAGGACTTGGGTGTGGACGCGTCACGTTTGGTCCTGTTCAAACAGATCTCAACACACGTGGGTTTATTTGCCTAAATCCTCTCACCAAAGGCTGCCAGATACCTCTGCCTGTCTGGCATTTTGTGATGAAAAAAAACAAAGCAAAACAAAACAAAAGAAAAACCTCACAACAGGTTAAAACTTTGGCCAGGCATGGAAAGGGTTGGAGGGGGCAAGGGTCAAATGTGCGCACTGTCGGGTTGAGGAAATACTGCAAATCCAGACAGGTGGTCACACCTCAAACGTTCCTGCCTCTCCAAAACAAACAGATCCACATCAATGATAGTTGATATCTCTTGATGAGCCTATTCAAATGGCGCGCACGCTGCTGGATTTTGCAATGGAAATGAGGTGCATCTGTGTGCGCCGACACCTGTGGCTTGGAGTAATTCTACGCCCGCTTTTGCACAAATCGCTGCTAGCAGCTTTACATCTGCTACTTTAAGTGTGGGTTATTAGGGGCGGCCCGGCGTCTTTGTCTGTGGTTAGTTAGACAAAGTGTATACGCTTTCAGTCCAAACCACACCGCTGATACCTGAGACGCTCACGTGGGGACCACAGGTGTGCACGACTGAGGCAGACAGCATCGTAATGAAGCAACTAACCACATGCACAACCACCGCACACTTGCAGTGAAGTGCCCTATACCTTGGCAACATGGTACATCAATCTTGAATGTAGCCTAGTTACCCAGCAGCCCCCTCCTCCTCCCTCTCTTTCTTTTGCTCTTTCTCTCCATCCTCCTCTTTCCTCAGTCCCACTGGGCACGCATCGGGAGACGGGGAGCTATAAATAGCCTCAGCTAGCCTCAGGCAGAGAGTCAGTCAACTCAAGCTAATGCAGCTACGCTCGTCACAAACATGCATGTTATGATCGCTGCTGTAAACGGGGAAGGCTGCGGGAGTAACGAGCCAACCGAATGACGGGGAGCTCTGTCAGCCGCGCCGCCGAATGCCGTTTCATGAAAGCCCGGAGAGACAGGCGAGCTTGACCCTGGAGCGCGTACTGTATGTTGACAGAGGCCTTTGTTATGTGGGAGAATGAGAATGAGATGTCTGTCTGTGCGACCGTGGCGTTGACAAAGAGAGACAGCGACAGAGAAAGAGAGGAAGGATGCTCCGGCCTCATTACATTCAGCACGCTTCCGTTCTGGCTGCTTCATCCAGGGTGACTCCAGCAAGCAAGGTGATCCAGACAGGAACAATACGATTAATCAAACACCCCTCTCCTTGAAGAGCCTTTTCCTCTGGGTCGCAAATTTGCTTCCAGAGGGCAGCGGTTGACGTCATGGTGACTGATAAAAGAGAGTGTGTGACCCCTGTGTGGGCCGCCACCAGTTTGCATCCCTCAAACAGTCGGAAAACAACCATCTGACCCTCATTACATGCTGGTGGAGTCATAAAAACACAGCAGCCACGTCATTTGGTGTGGCGTCTCTGTGCCTCTTCCTGATACAAAAATCACAATATTAGTAGAGAATTGGTAATTAAACCGTGGGTGCCTTTTAAGCATCCAAAACTTATTGAAATCATGAGTCCAGATGAAGCAGCAGAGACACCAAAAAACTAAAAGACTGGGGTTTAAAATGCTAGAAACTAAGAATCCAGCAGCTGGTTTTTCAGTGTCGGCATCAACGACACTGTCCACATTAAATCTGCCGTTCAGATTTATGGATTTAATCCAACTGCTGGATAATGGTTTCTATGATTTGTCAGCTCATTCAAAATTGAAGGAGTTTAAACTACTGTTGAAAAAGCAGCAATTTCTGTGAGAATAACCTGCAGCTTGATTGAAAGAATAATGGCTGAAGCAAACTGGGGGTGGATGAAACCTGCAGAGATCCTGACATCTTCAGTTAAACTGAAATTTCACTTCTGACTGCTGTGTGCCAGGCATCTAAATAAATTCAATGCACGCTGGTAGTGACTATGCAACATTATGATATTATCCAACTGAACTATGTCAAAGGTGTTGCTCAATAACTATCGTGAGTAAGTCTAAAAGAAGCAGAGCGTTACAGTCTAAATATGCCTGACTTTTGACCCCAGTGCATTCTGGGATAGTTCATGACCAAGTGTCTTGTGGATACAAATATCCATGATTTATGAGGCTGACCCGCACATGCCACTCATGCACGTTATCTCTCTTTTTAGTGATTATTTCCACACAGTCCACGATGGTGCTACACTCGGTTGCTAGGAGATTTGTGATGCAACTGTAAAAGCCTTGTTAGCTTGGCCTAATGCCTTACAACAACAAACACCCACAATATGTGAGATGACAGTTGCTCTGCAGCTACTACGCATACAGAGTAACAGGTACATTGTTGAATATTTGATATATTTTTCTGGACTTTTGTTAAACGCTCGTATGTTTCACGGCTTGACAAACTTTGGTTCAACCAACCGCATCACGGATGACAACGCCAGACAATCCGTGCTTCGCGTCAAGCCCTAACGGAGCGCCATGTCAAAAGGCACAAGGATGGGGCTCCGAGGCAGCAGTGTAAACTGTAATTGCCGCTGACAGCTCGTTGGCAGAACACAGTGTATCCAGTTTCTCAGCTGGGACGGGACAAAAGACACAGGGACAAAAGATGCGTCCCATTCCTTTCATTAGCTCATGTTTCCTCTCTGCCGTCTGTGTCCTACCACCAATTAAAACAGTTTCCTTTATGTACCAGAGTAAAATCCATGATTAGGTGTTTGTTTTCAGAGGGGGGATGGGCGCAGAGAGACGAGGTGGGTGCTGCACCCTGTTTGCACAAGGACAAAGCAGAGCTTGCGTGTACGGGGTCAAGCAGGACCGAGACCCCCCGGCTTTGTTCTGGGATGGACTGTTACTTGTGTTCAGCCAAGTTTGTGGCCCACGAGCGATCAGAACTGCCAAACCGTCTGGCAGAAATCTCATGACTGTTCACCGGGTTCGGCAAAGGGAGGCAGGGTGCGGCACTGTGGGAACACGCGGCTGAAGTGCATTTTGCAATCTGCCAAAATTTCATTACGTGGTTGTGCAGGACTGAAACAACATGTCAGCACAAGTGGACAGGCAGACCAACGTGACAACACGGCTTGAAATTACCCATGATGAGGCTCACGGCTCAGATCACAATGACCGCCGCACAAAAGAGGCGGCACTTGTGTCATGCACGCGCTCGTCCCGTGCTCCATTTTTAGCTGCACGACACACAGCAACAAGCCGTTCAGTCGTAAAGCGGAGAATCAACACGGGAGCCCAAAAATAATGATTGTTTGTTCGCCGTGAATGCACGTGAGCATATCTTGTGTGTGCATTTCTAAAAATAGACTCAGGGATAAGCCGGGCCCTCTTTATTGCAGTGAAAGCTTTTAACCCTTTCACCCCTGAATTTAAGCAGCGTGATCTGTAATTGCATGCATTTGGAGAAAAGAAAGAAAAGGGGTCACTGAATGGGTCTAGAATAGAGAGCTGGATGAGAGAAATGCTAATTTAATGCCCGATCCATCTGTATACTTCGGCTCTTTACTCATACCTCCAATGGCAACCACTGCAGAGAAGCTTTTCCTTTTCCTTTTACTTTATTCTACACTTTTCAACATCTGGCACACAACCAGCCTTACAATGGCAGCTCTACTGGAGCAGTTATGAATTATGTGTCTTGCTCAAGGGCACCTCAGTTCCCTCACTTTCACTTACTGGGGGAAAGGGAACTCTTCATTCACCTGCCGGTGAGGCTAGTGATCTTCCTGTCCCAAATCAGTTCCTTAAATCTGCGCACCACCACTGCCCAGTTAATAGTATCTGGCAGGAGTAATAAAAAGCAAATCCATACTTGAGACTTATCGCCGTCCAGAGATCTGGGTGTGTACTCTGCTGCAGCATTAAACAAAAAGATGGAACCAAAGATGGTCCACATGAGGTAAAAAAATGGGTCATCAAATTATTCTGCAGAGATTAGCATCTAAAGCTGCTGGTTGGCAAAAATGACAATTCAGAAAATCACGAGAGTGGAAAAAGCACAAGAGCAGAAAATAACAACCAAATCTTTCACATTGTCAAGTTTGAATTTATTCCAAAAGTAAATACCAGCAGCAGGGGAAGACTAAATTTTATTACAATTTGCCCTAATAAAACCTACAAGATTAGATTTCCATCACAGCAACAATCACCCGTAAAGTCTGAGAACCCAGAGAGAGGAAGCTCAACACTGTCGGCGGGATTTTTTAGAATTTTTAAAACTCAAAGCTTCACCGCGAAGACAAGCAGGCATGAGTGGGAGCAGAAACTTCAATCCAAGATCGGAGGGGTTTGAGTGGAGGACTCAATGATTACATGTCAAGTTCTCAACAACAGCAAAAGAAGCAACATCACAGCAAAATGCATACATACATGTGTCACTCCCAATAAAACTGTTTCCCTGGAATAAGCCTGTTTCATTAAAAGCCTTTTTTTAGGCGGAAAACATCAAAATAATCAATGTGGTCCACTCGAAGCCTTGAGTTAGGACCATAATATGATATTTTACTCGTTCAGTTTGGCCTCCTGCAGCTATTGGAAATTTTAAAAAAGCCCACATTAACAAAGCAAAAGCTAAATCAAACCAGGACACAAAGAAAAAGAAAAACATGCCAAAGAAGTCCCGCTGAAGGAAGCAACCTCTCGCTCAGCAGAGTAACAGTGACAGTAATCTCAGTTCTGGGCTCCGGTGGAATTCCTTCAGTTTGATGTGGTTAAGCTGCCTAAAAGTCACACACTTATGATTATATTCCTTTTAATTTTACAAGCTCAAATGGACAGAAAAGCTTTTGCAAACTGCAGATTGTGCAGATGGAGTGTGGACTTTGGACCTGTGGATTGAGGGGCCCATAAACTATAAGCTCACGTTGAAGGTATTATTTTAGAATTTATCTGTCGCACTGTCGGTTACCAAAGCGCAAAACTTTTAGCTCCAGAACATTTATACACTCTTTGTTTCATGAATGTTTGTGGTCTCATAAAAATACATTTTTAAAAACATGCATCCATACAAGCACCAGTTTCAACTCATGCTTTGTATTTGTGTTTTGAGAAAACACAGTCGAGGAACCGCATCAGGAACCGGGATCCTGTTGGTTACGATTCAGAGGGCTCCGATTAGATGATACAAAAGATCATCGATACATCGAATTTTGAAATCAATCCGCTACACCAACCTGCCATCGAGAATAGTCCTGGTTAGAATCCAGCATCTGTACATATCAAAGCAAATCAACATGCACTGTCCCGTTCTATCAATTAAAATCAATTCTTTTTTATTTTATTTATTTTTTCCACACTATGACAGTGACTATTTCTGAGAGTGTGCAATTGTTGATTTTTCTGCTTTTTAAGGAGAGAATTGCGATGCATCCAAGAATCAATTTTTCCTCCAGCCCTCAACTGCATGCGATTAAAAATGATGATGGAGAATGTCAGCTGCACAGATTCTACAAAACTGGCATCTTCTGAAAATCTAATTTTTTTACGACTGTAAACAAAGATTGGTAAGTTTGAATAAGAAATGAATGTATATAAACAGATCAACAAATCTACAGGTGACTAAAGGCTGTGTGTGGTTCCCAGCCAAAAGGATGCCAGCTCCTGACTGAGCTCATTAGTGTTCATTGCACTTTATTTTATTCTCCTCACTGTTTTTGTTGTGCTTCAAAGCTATATCGAAGCTGTTGCGCTTGTAACCTAGATACTGCTGAGCCTTCGAGGAAAGGAGCACTGTGTCAAGTTCACCAGTTCGGAGCCATAAAAGGTGCTCACACCCACACAGATGCAGTAAAAAAAAAAAAAATCTTGCCTCAATGCTGTTTATATGCTGCCAAAGATGTGCTTTCGACAGTGTTCGTGGAAGATGTTAATTTTTAATTTTTTGCACATAACGTTGCAAAGTTCAAAACTCCCATTCACAAATAATCACTTACTATACCTGGCGCTTACTTGCCATCCACTTATTGGCCTCTGTGTGTATGTGTGAGCATGACTCATGAGCAGACCCGATTCTTGCTCCGGTGGTAAACAGACTTTCCTGGAGAGCCGGCGCACTTCTGACTAAGACGGATAAAAACAAATCATTGCCGGCGAGTGGCATCACCTTCCCTCTTTAATAAGACACCTCAGGAAGCCGGATACCTTTTTTCAAACTTATCTTCTCATTTTCACTCACAGTTGCGTCAAAACTCAAAGTGGGGACGTGAAGTGAGTTTCTGCTTGGTGCACAATAAAGAATTTAGATGAGTGACGGCTGTGGGCCAATTATTCTGAAGAAGATGAGGAAATAACGCCCCTATAAATGAAATTATTTACAAACTGACTCCTGGATTTAACTCTTTTCTTTCCCTTTAAAATATAAACAACACCGACCAGAGACCATCAATAATGACTCATCTGATCTCAGTGGTGTTTTTGTCAGATAAATATCGTATCTCCATCTCTAGCAGCCACAACAAGCAGATAATCAGCTCTGAAATTCCATCTTAGTACATCTCTAGTATTGATTGCTGTTAAATCAGTCCTATGTGGCTGCTGTGTTTCTTTTCAGAGCTGTTACATCATCTGAGAGACGACCTGATAGCCAAATGATTTAAATGCGTATCTTGTGGGCACAAGCGCTCTGAGCAGGTAAGACAACGCGTCACTCCCCGACTCTCTGCGCACTGGCCTATCAGTGAATGTCTACGAATGCACGAAGAAAGAAATAGCAATCAAGTCGTCAGTTCATTCGGTCTGTGGTTGAGCTGCCGGTCATTGATGGTGGTTGAATTTGGAGTTTTGAATATGGTACTGAAGAGCGGCGTCACTCTGACGTCTGCCAGAAGGCCTCAGCTGGTCAAAGCATGGGATTCAAATCATTTTCATACTTATTATTAAACCACTGGTGACTTGTTCCATATGGAGCCGCCGGTCTTCATTATTTCCTCTGAGCTGCTGTGATTTAAAAACATTTTTTTTGACTGACTGTAAATTTTTCAACAAGCAAGTAGCTGCAGTCTGTGTGGGTTTCTGATGATTATGCTGTACTTTCCATAGACCCAAGCTGCAACTAACAAAAGTGTTGCAGCTCAACCAAACGTGGTTGACGTGTTAGCCCAATGCTAAACATAAGTGCAAAACACATTTTGCAGGCTAATATGCTAAAGCTCTCGGTACACAGAGTAATCACTCCTGTGCAAATATTCTGTCATGGCTGTTTGCAGATATGCCTGCAAAAAGACTGATGTGACGGCCTTATCAGCCTGACCCTCTTTTGTTCTGGGAAACGTAAACCCAACAAAGCGTTTTGCATTTCACTTTTCTAGGAAGAGATTTATGGTAAATGATATTTAATCTAAAAATCCCACTGCTGCTGTAATAAAGAAAATGAGTAAGTCCTGGATCAAAAATACGCGTGCTGGTAAGCTCATTTACAGATTACAAAATGGCACACAAACATGCAGACATGCTCGCAAACACCCGCCACAGACACACACACACACACTCAGGGCTGGGAGGTGATTGGAAATAAGTGCTCAGAACAAAAAAAAAATAAAAAGTTGGCAGCTTTGAATTACACAGAAAATACAGGAGTACAACAAATCTGTGGATCTGAAAGTCTCATTGTTCACCCGGAGAACAAAGCCAATGTTGTCTAATTGCACTCAATGTAAAATGAATTCAGTTGAACAGTGACGGCAGCAGACAATGTGCAACCTGAAGCCACAGGATCAATGTCCTCATATCTGTTTCTCTGAAGCACAGTTACAACAGGAAAATCAAACCAAGGCGTCCCTTCAGACAGAACAGACTCCTCGCCCTGCATAGTCTCACTTCTCCGGCATAAACATTTCAGCAAAAAAAAAAAAAAAAAAAAAAAAAAGCCACAGGACAAGCCAGACAAGCGCCACAAGGCCAAAATGCTGCACATTCTTTACATTTCATGTCTTTAAATGTGTCTTGGCTGCCTGTATCCGTGTCCCTCATTGCGCCGACATCCAACGAGACTGTCTCTTAGCTGTCATTCAAAAACGGGAGATGCAACACCTCAAATTGACGCCCACACTTGGCAGCGCTCTGAGGGCCGAGATTGTCTCCTCTGAAGGGTTTTCAGAGGCAAAACAAGGCAGTGAGAAACAGCAGCTGCAGGTATGAGTCGTCTCTCCTGGACTCAGACAAAAAAGAAAAAGAAAAAAAAAAAAGAAAAAGATCACAGCCAGTCTTGTTTTGGTGAGAGGTGAGGTAACATGAGGGAGCTCCTGGGTAGACCCTCCACTGGGATGAGAAGAGGAGGAGGGCTGGGTGGGAATTTAAAAATCTTATTTTATTTTGACAGGAGCTGGTTAGTTTGTCTGCTATCGGCTGCTGCAGCCAATGGGCAGGGAAGAATGAAGTTTCCTGCCTTGGCTGTGCTCGGCCCTGGGCATCGACTCAATATCACTGTTTGTCTTTTTCCAACAGAATTGTGTTGTGATAAAATAATGATAGAGTAATTGTATCATTTCACAAAATTATAGAAAATAAAAGCAATGACTGATCCGAGAGGAGAGCACACACGGCTTTGTCTCATTTTTGAACACGAAGCTCGGTTTCTTCAGGGAGGTGGATCGTGAACGAGCTAATGTGTGATGCATTATGGGAAACGGGGTGCACGAGGATGTAGAAGTTAGAAAGTTAGGATATCTCAGTCCCAGCAGCTTCAATTTTAACCATATTTTTAAGAGTCCCCATTACAGAAGAGCAATACCAACAAATTAAGGTTAATGATGTAAACAACTCCAACTGAGTACCTTAAGATACATTCGCAGCCATAATTTTAGATATCGTAACTCCATCTTAGGACTTCTCAAAGCTTTCGAGACCCATCCTAATCATATTACTTCTGATTAATGAGCTCAGAAATTAATTAGGGGAAGACTGTGAGTCTGCACAACAGCTTCAATTTCAAGTTTTCAGTTTTCAAAATGCAAAACTGACAAGTTGCAAATGAACAGCCTTAAAATTAAACATCATAAATATATTTTAAGCCCCAGCAGAAATGTAGATAAACACAGGGACTTTTTGGGATATTTTATTGTATTTGTTCATTCAAATTTCTCACAAAGTTAACTCTGAGAGTAGGCAGGGCTCCTTTAAGGACTCCCAGGCTTCAGCCCTCAGATCTCACTGTACATCTGCATCCATTTCAAAGTGATGATTTTTGAACACAATGTTAGTGTTAGGGCATTCATTTCACCAGCGCTGGCTGCTGGAATTATGAAGGGCTGTAGTGACTGCTACTCAGCCGCACTAAGCCAAGGTTGATAGAACAAGGTGATGCACTTGGCCATGCTCAGGGACAGGGACAGGAGGTACGTCTGCACCAGAGTCACGTACATCCCAAACTACCCTCTCTCATCGACATCAGCGACAGAGATTGTGAAGATCTGAAGGCGCCGGCTGAGGCCGCAGCCCGTTCATATCCCTTGGGGCCCAGTGGTTACCTCAGCTCCGGTATTTATAGTGCACACACTCACAGGTGTACAAAGCAAACATGGTTGACACTGTCAGGTACCACAAAGACCTGAGCAGAAAGCTAACCTTTTCATTTTGCCAGCTGCAAACCGATTTATTTATCAGCTCACTAAAACAAGAGCCAAAGCTTCTAAACTGAGCTTGATTAGGTGTCAAACAGGAAAGCAGACTCTCTTAATGAGCCTGTGTCATGTGCCCCCCTCCATCTCACCCCTGCCTTCACCCTCCAGAGCACATTCATATTGAATCAGGCAAATTAACAGCCATGAGACCAGATTAAAATGTTTTATTGCGTTTTAGCGAGCTGCAATCTGTCTGCGTTCCTAATCAAAACGTTCACATATATCAGTGTGGCAGATGTAGAACCACTGAGACTTCCCTAAATGCGACCGTACCGAGGAGCTAAATTGTCATTACTCCGCACAACAGCGAAAATTCCCAGCATGCAGCAGTGATGGATCGCTGTTTCCTCGGTGCAGATGCAGAGAAGATGGCGCTAATGTTTCATTGACCGCCTGCCTCTCTGTCAAGTTTCAAAACCCTCCTTACAAGAAAATGGATTTTTATTTTTATTTTTCACTCCAGCTGTAATGTTTTAGCGCACACTACTCACGCTTTCTTTCACTCAGATCGTTTTTGTGCCGATGTCGGAGAAGCATTTACTTTTCCCTCAGCACTGAAAGCATCCTGGAATGTTAAAGATCTTTACTGAGACGACCAACTCCACCCATCCAGCTGACACATCAGAGATTTGGATGAATAAAACCGACGAACGGATTCAAAACGTTTCAGCGGGATGTGTCGTTCTTGTCTCTTGTTGTTTTCACCTCATAGTCATATTGTGAGATAGCCTCTTCATCCTAAGTGTGTCTTTAGCACAGCAGTGACAAAGCTCTTACCTTGGTGGGTGTGTGATGTCATCGCCGACAAGTGGGTCAGGTGTGTCCACGCAGCACAGCAATCGAGCACCCAGCTGGGTTTGTGTGATGAATAAAAAAAAAAAACTAAACTTTTGTGAGTCTGTTTTTGTGTGCGTTCAGGCTGATCCAACGCTCAAAAACCCTCAGGACTGGAAACAGGAAGCAGACGTCCAGCAGCAGCCAGTCCCCATGAGGCTTTTGATTTGGTTAGTCCAATCAGAACAGCAGACGACGTCCCGTACTGGAACCTATCAGAGAGGGCAAAAAGAGGCACATCAGCTTTTGTTCACAGAGCTTCCACTTTTTAAACCTGTACGACAAAATGCTCAGTTCACTGTCCTGAGCTGAGGGATCAGTATCTGTGTCAGGATAGAAAGAGCTGGATAGGTGCGTCCCTATTCGTGTCTCGCACTCAGCTGGATTTTCCAGTAATTTAGAGTATTGATTTTTCAAGGATATCAATTTGGAGACGAGAACTGTTGAACGAAATCTTGAATTGCGTTTGCAGCATACGGCCCACATGGGAGGGCCACTTTTAATTAAGTTTTGTTCATTTGAAAACAGTTCAAAACAAAGACAAAAACACTCAGTGACATTGTGTTCAATGCGAAATATGCAACCGCATATTTTAGATGCAGTCTTATGACACTGGAGATACACGAAGCATTGGCTGCGTCACAAAAAAAGTGAAATACTGTAGAAAGAACCAGAGCCATGGATAAAACAACCTCAAGTTCGACCTCGTGCTCACACTGCATGAAGCTTTCAACCCGTGATGCAATAAATTGCTTGTTCCGGACAGTTTCTTTTTGAGTAGGGTGCTCTAACATAAAAAAATTATGTGGGGGGGAAAGTTGGACGTACTATTTTCACTCCAGACAAGAGGTCGTCTTGGTTTCACAAACTTTAGACTGAGCAGAAATCTCAGATTCTCCCGGTTCTTTTAGGAATAAATGTTTTTTTGTTGTTTCTTGAAATAAACGATTGTTCTTTTCTTTGTTTTTTGGAGAAAAGCTTGAATTCCTTGAGCCGGGAGCAGGAGTGTCAGATGTAATCACGGCCCAAGCTCAAGGAATCAAGTCGACTTTACCACCACAAATATAAAGGGGGCAAAACTGCCGGAGGGCGAGGCGGGTTGGGCGTCGGCAAGGGGGGGGGGGGGGGGGGGGGGGGGGGCAGTGTGCATGTGCGTTTGTGGAGGTCTCAGAGGTCCTACATGCGTATGTGTATGTGTGTGTGTGTGTGTGTATTGTGGGGGACACTGGGGGTAAAGACGAGAGCCAGACAGTACAGCCTCGGGACAAATTGCCCCCAAAAAAGTCGGTCACTGCACAGTGCACACACTCTCCTGCGCTTTGTGATGGAAAAGCAAGACAAGGAGGGGCGGGTGGGGGTTATGAACGCGTGTGGAGCTGACACTCCTGGGTCAGGGTTGGGGCTGGGGCGGGAGAGGGGGCAGGCTTCATGCAACACCATTCTCCCAGGGCATCTCATCCGTCTCAGGAGGGGCATTCATGTGCGTTCGGGGTCCTCAGCCATTGTCCCTAAAAAGATTGCCTGATTCAGGGTGACAGATCTGGAGAGACAAGCCCTGAAGCCCAAAGTGGAGAAATGACAAAACACACACACACACACACACACACACACACACACACACACACACACACACACTTGGAAAATGGGTTATCACCAAAAGCTGTGACAGAAAATGAAACTAAAATTTGCAAAGATGGCTGTATTTCTGGTCCCGATAGGAGAAATAACTTGTAAACACAAGCTGCTAAACTCTCCCCCCTAAAAAAAAAAAAAAAAAAAAAAAAAAAAAAAAAACGAGGGAGGGGGGGGTCTTTTTTACTCAGTTAGCAGAAGAAGCCTGCTGAACTCAACTCAAAAACAAAAACACAGTAAAATCAGCTGCTGTGAGGCGTTCACTGCGTGCAGACACACTTTTTAAAAGCAGCTCGGATATGCTGATTTCATGAAGCTTGAACACAAACCCTGACGCCCCCATTCACAAAAAAAAAAAAAAAAAAAAAAAAACAGGGATTGACGCATGCAGAGAATTACCACCGCCCATCCCGAACCATTCACACACACACACACACACACACCACAGCAGGCCGCTGGCTGCATTTAACACACTTTTCCGGACAAAATCACGTCCTCAAAGGCGACACGGACTCCGATGTTGCGTTAAAACCCCTCGAAGCTCGGCTGTGTCTTATAAATAGCTCAGCAACAATCGTTATAATAAACATCGGCCGTCCATTTCTGTCCACCCCCCCCCATGCACACACACACACACACACACACACACACACACACACACCCTTACACACTTCCCGCCTGCTACAGTGAAATAATCCGTCCTTTTAAAAAAATAATGGAGCCGGATGGTTTGTTTGGAAAAAGAGAGGTGAAATCGCTCCTACCAGATGTAAACACGCTTCAGCTGGAGGGGGAAGTCGGTAAAAAAATAATCCGGGGAAGCCGAAGCCCTGGAGCCGAGCGGAGGTTGGTTGTTGAGGGTGGTGGTGGTGGTTGAGGGTGAAGGGGTGGTGGGATGGAGGGGGTGGAAGGGTGGAAGGGTGGAGGGGTGGAGGGGGAAACTTCAGCCGGACATTGTTTTGATGAATCCCGTCTGTGCATCTCTCATCCCTGCCTGGATATCAACAGCAGAAAGCGGATACGCGCTCATCGCCCGACTGCACGTAAACGCACCACAGCTCACCTACACGGGGCCAGGCCGTCCCAACATGCGTCCCACCGGGGGGGGGTGGGGGGGGGGAAGGGGGGGGGTTATTTCTCTCCCATCCTACACTGTTAAAAAAAAGGGAGGAGGAGGAGGTCTCAGCGCCAGGAGGTGGAGGAAGGGAGAGGGGGTGGTAGGAGGGTAAAAAAAAAAAAAAAAAAAAAAGATGGGGGGGGTAAAAAAATTCAAACAAAACAACAACAACAACAACAACAACAACAACAACAAAAAATCATCTCCTCCTGACAGATTCCGCCATACTGGATTTTTGTTCCAGCGTCACATGGAGCGTTCACCAGAGGCGGAGTTAGTTAGGCTGCTGAAAATGTGATGATCTGCAAGGATGTGTGTCTGTGTGTGTGTCTGTGTCTGTGTGTGTCTGTGTGTAAGGTTGTGATTATGGCTGTGTCACTGAAAAGGGAAAAAAATTATAAAAAAAAAAAAAAGTCCCTGGGCGGAGTCTGCATTGTGAGAAATATGACTGTAATATTCCGACATGCACTTCCTGAGTGTTTAATGCTGGCACTACTTTATTTTTAATATCTTTATGTTGTTTTAAATCTTCTCTAACTGCTCTTTTGGATTCATATCCGGCTTCACAGTGCATTCGGGTTTTATTTCTGCACTTCTATTTTCACTTTTTTTTTTTTTTTTTGCAACTACATGTATGCATTGTGTTTTTAAATCTCATCTATAACATCCTATTTACTCATACAATAATGCATTTTCTGTTAATTGTGACTTCATAGTACCTTTGTGACAACTTTTCGTGCATTCATCCTCAACAACATATCCAATAATTACAGTCTAAAGTCATAGTGGTGCGTTTCTGATCATCTTTTAATTTATGATAAGTTAATCTCCTTCTGTATCAGAATATCACTGCGACAAGTTGATTTTTGTGCCGGTTAACTCAATAACACATTTACGAGATGTTACATCTGGTTTCTATAAATGTATTTTAGTCAAAACAAGCTTTCGATAAATATTATTTATCTGTCGATGTTCAATAAAATAATACAGCATTTGTGTTGTAGTTATCAATGGCAGAGCAGTTTGCTGCGTGAGCTCTCTGACGTCGCTAATCTTCTTTTCCATAAGCAGGAACAGCAAAATGAAACAAACATTTTTATCCAATTCTCACTCATTGCAACATGAAACGCCTTCCCCACTGCTTCCTCTAATCTAATGTGCTTTTATTTCCATTACTTTATATTTGATTTTGCATCTGAGCAGCCACCCACAGGCAAAACTGCAACAGCACCGTCTGGTTTAGCTGACTTGATTACTGGAATGTGTTAACCGGTTTCTATACAGGCTACATCTCCAGGAAGACACAGAGTTATTATTCACCAAGTGTAGGTAGACAACACGGCTCTGCTAAGAGTTGAGGCTGCATTCAGTGGTTTCTCTCTTTCATTACCCCCCAGGCTTCTTTGACAGCTCAGTGAATTTTATAGAGAAATCTAGGAAGGACTTGATTCCAGCCCTGAATTAACCAGCGCAGCAAAGAGAAAAAGTTGTTGAAACATGACTGAGGTTTCATCGCGGCGCAGATTTATGCCCGGGTGCCACTCAGCTCTCACACCAACTGTTGCACTTAATCTTCCTCAGACAGTGAAGTTCATCCTCAGCGTAACTTGGAATATTTCTGTTCACTTTAACTTTTAAGTCATCGCTTTAAATTCCACCACTACTGTTCATGTCCACGGCGCTCGCTTTCAAAATCGTTTTTTAACTCAGTCTCAGCTTTGTGCTTCTGGGCGACGACTTGCATTTATTAATCGAGGTCGCTCCTCATTTAGAGTACAGGGGAAGCCGGCTGGGACAGCCGTATCCATAGCAACAGAGGATTATAATTTCTGTGGATGAGCTTCGGAGTATCGGTTACGTAAGGCGCTCTGTCTTGGAGGCATCTCTGATGTTGTGCGTTAGCAGCTCTTTAGGGCTAAAGCCTCAGAGTTGAATGGCTGCAGGCTATCTTCTTCCATGTGTGTTGTGTTTAATTTCAAACATAACATACATCTCTGAGAGAGAGCACACAACCTTTATATTCATTTTTAATGCTGAACAAGAGCCGTTCTTTTTTAAATAATTTAACGGGGGAATACCAATTTAAACAAAAGTCACGTTCTTGTTTTCAGTGATTACGTTTAGTTTCTAAGAAACTGCCCTCAAAACTAAACTGATCCTCTTCTCCCCAAGAAGTACTAAATGTGGGACTATGATTTACCAAAAAAAAGTATGAATTCATAGCCATGTTGGCAGATTTTGTGCAGCCACACAGAGCTTTGAGCTAAATGCCCACATAAGCATGTTGGCATGCTCACAATTTGGAATAAAGTATGTTAACATACCACTATTATGTATAATGTTGAGCCTGCTAACACTAGTTAATGAGTAAGAAACAGGAACTCCACATAAAGCTGAGGGTTGATGGCAATGATGTCAGTTTCTTAATGTGCAAAGTGAACATTTTTTTAATCAGATGAAAAGCTAACCAATAAACCAAGCTGCTGTAATTCGTCCGGGGAACACGGAACATTGAATTTGGCACTGTATATAATCTGCACCCAAAACCACAAATGTCAGCCTTGTGTTTGCGCAAGAGAAAAGGTCAGCGGATCACCTGAATCACCCTGTGGGCACAATTAGCCTGCACTGAATTGAATATCAGTCTAAAAGTTGTAGATGAGTTGAAGCAAAACTAGTGAACGGTGTTATCAAAGCAAAAAAGAAATAAAACTTTAGAAAGTCGAAAAAATACGCATCCATTTATAAATTAAGTTGGATTCTTTGCATAAAAATATCTAAATCATACATTTTATATGTAACATACATCATCCTCTCACGCTACACAAAGGCACAGAGTTCCTACTGGTGCTGTCAGGGAGCACAAATTGTTCCTGGGCATCTGCATCTGTATTGTTTGTCTATGAGCTTTTGCTGAGGCAGACATGCATTAAACACTAAAGTGTGTGTGTGTGTGTGTGTGTGAGTGAGTGTGTCCAGAGCAGTGATGTCAAAGCAGGGATTAGATTGGCTTATATTGCCCAGAGCAGCACATTTGCAATTCAGTGAACATCACACTCCGGTGTGCCAAATCACTGATTATGTTTGCTGAACTATTCTGCATCCAGTGGAGTCGCTATCATCTCCTTCCACTTCAGGTTTATGTCCGTTATGGGTTTGCACACGTCCTCGTATGTGAAGCATGATGCCTTTAAAATCAACTATGCCTAAGTACCTTACATGGCTTTGGCTAAAAACACAGATCCTGAGTAATGATGTTCTAAAAATACACCGTGTTTTTGGCCAGCGGCTGGAAGAGGAGCAGAAATCAGGCAAGAAAGTCAACAGGCGAGCGTGTAGGGCCTGCACAAACTACCGTTCTGCTACCACCGCAGACACATCACACACAGGCTGTGGACCAGACCACTTGCAATACACACAGAACTGGCTGTTAGTGGTTTCAGAAGGGAAGCCGTCGTCTCACCCAACATGGTCCCACATGAGTCAGATGCAGCGTGCAGACAAAGGAGGCAGACCTCAGCGTCATAAAGAGGCTTCACTTTGCCAGCAAGAAAGGAAAACATTTTGTTACATCTCACAGTGCATTTTAACAACATGCGATAGGACGGTGAAACCGACATGAATCGATGCGATTATGTGAATTAAGGCCCTTTTCATAATGTTAGTTTGCTCTTATTTAAAAACGAGACATAAAATCTTTCCAGGGTGCCATGAAACTGGAGTGTTTAAGAGAGAAATGAGAGCAAAAAGGAGCCATAAAGAATTCTTGTTAAAAAGAAGCAGAGTCAAGGCTTCTTACAGTCGAGCCAGTTAGTCTAAAACTTTCCATCAAAGCCTCACTGAGCTGCATGGAGTAATTACCTCTCACACAGCAACAGCTCCCAGGCCTTATTACTGATACTGTTTGTGTGTACGTACATGTGTGAGTGTGTAAAGGTGCGTGTGCTGCACACACACACACACACACCCGTGGCAGACAAATGTGCCTCCATGTCCTGGTCAGGCGAGGTGTGCGTTTCCATGTGTATGTGCCTATAAAGTAACAGCACCCCGGAGCGTTGTGCTTTTCAGACGTAAACCAGGTTGCAGGAGTGATAAACTGAGAAATGTTGTTATGACGGGCCGCCCCTGGTCTCTGCTGTCCTGATGAAGGAAGCCCACCCAATGTGCTTTTCCACAACGCCTTGGTTAAAAAAAAAAAACAAAAAAAAACAGGCAGATTCAAAGGACGAAGACAAAACCATGATGGAAAGCACTCGGAACAAGAAAAGTGCTGAGCTGCTACACCCAAAGGCATCATTCCATCATCTCAATATCTGCTTAAAGTCATTGGACAGTTATAGTACAAGTCAAAATTGAACTTAAGCAAAGCACATGACGAATGAGTTACTTTGCATCGCTGTTAAAGTTCATGTCTGGAAAGTTTAGAACCAAAGATGTTCACAAACCTCTCGTGTGACCAGACAGTTTTTATTTTTGGAGACATTTTCTAAATTTTATTTATGGACCACATCGCCTCAAGCAGCTACTAAGTCTAAAAGAATTTCCTAAGTCTGGTATTTAATGACTCTAAACTCAGTTTGAGAGTCTTTTTCTGGGGAAAACAGTAAGTTCTTGCCGTGTTATGATTTGAAAATGAATTAATTAAATCAGATGGCAAAATATCAGTTCTTGCATCAGTATTTGTATCATCCTTCAAAATCCCCACTGCTGTAAAAACATCTCAAAATGTGATTCATACGGCCAAATTTAACTCGTGAATACGAGCTGAATGAAATCCTTTGCTGGCACCACGGCCAGAAAAAACGATGAATAGCAGTGAGAGATCGATGAAATAAAGCGGCTGTACCCAGTGTCGTAACTAATGTCATCTAACTTTCCAGAGTGAAAGTTCAACAGCCTCTTCCAGCGTTACTCATAACCGAATGGAGAGTTTATAAATCTCTCACTCACATCAGATTTAAAACGCCTAAATAACGTACACCCTAATGTTTCCACATCTGACCACATCATGAGATGGTTGTATTTTTCCAGGGAAGGTTTGAAAAGGAGGGCCCAGGCAGCCAGTAAAACTTATTTGGGCATGCAGTCCGTGAGCCCTGCCAGCAGCATATAGCAAGAGACATAAAACCTCAACAGAGAACCTGATGTAGACAAACTGTTATAAGTGTTCATAAAATATTTCGGGCCAGGGAATGTTTGATGACAGGGTTCAGAAACGGAGGAGAGTTACTTTTAAAATATGTTATCCCAGTGGTTCACTGCAGTCTGATGAATAGAGAATATGGATATGAACAACTATATTGACTGTCAGAACTCTGCCTCCGGTTCCCCTGGCACACAGAGGTCAAAGGTCAGACACAGCATCCCTACAGTGGCTGTGGTCCATCTATCGTTTTGTAGTACGCTTCATCGAAGCTGAAGCTTGCTGAGGGAATTGCAAAGACTTGGAAATTTGTCCACCTGCTTCCTGCTGTGGATGTTGCTCTGACATGATGAAGTGCTGAGAGCCTCTGGTGATTTGGCCTAATAATAGCCTTCTCCATCGCAGTGTTATTTACTTGATTTATAGGAATGCATATAATTGTAGGTTAGTCCCACTGATCAAGCCATGCGTGAAATTTTGATTATTGTTTTAGAAGCACTTCAGGAATAAAATAAAACCAAAGTAATTGAAGTGAAGTATGGCACTCAGAATGATAGCAGCAACTATGTATAGCTCACGATCACTGATGCGCTTTAATGTTCAATAATCCCCAAAATGTCACAGAAACTGAATATGTCAACGACCCCTACATTATTTTAACGTCCAAACGCAGACTGCAGTTTGTGCCCCTTGATGCCTGATGTAAACATGCAGCTTGTGACACTCCAACGATCAGTGGTGAAGCAGAATTAACGATGATTCATGCGTTTCTGAGCTGAATCAGTCTACAGCTCGCTGCAGAAACATGAATGAGTGTGTTAATCATGCATGGAATGAATGAGTGAAAGGGAGTGATGCCAAATATGAGTTCTAACAAGAAGGAGCAGATCATTCACTTTCTGGGGGGAAATAACAGCCACAACCTAAGAGAGTGGGAGCATACAACAATCACACAATGAGGAACTCTATCTTTAAGACGTTTTGCAGATGCATGGACTTTTGCTTCCTTAAGAAAATACAGAAAAACAATTCAGGGTGACTCAGAGTCAGACATCAGCACATGAGAAAGAAAATGCTAAAGGACAAATGATAAACATATGTAAGCAGATAAGCATTGATTTAAAATGATCATAGTATAAGAAAATTTATAAAAACTAAGAAAGTTTCATCCACTTACCGAATGTCCATTCCGCGTTTTGACTCTTACTTTTGGTATTTTGAAGATATTCCGATGCTCACGCCTTCTTTACTTGTATAAATCTAATGACAAAAAAACCCAAAACGTTGAAGCATCTTCGGATGTCAGTCTAATTGCTAAATTACACACAAAACCTTTGAAAAATCGCTTAAAAGGGCCCCCGTCGTGTGCTTCACTTAGATAAGGCCGCCATCTTGCGGACGTGAAGGGAAACAACACAGACGGCGCGGCTCTTTCTGACGTCATCACGGCGCGCCGAGCTGTCCCGCTGCCGTACCACGTGAGAAAAACATGGAGAGGACTTGTTTTTTCCTCTGACATTTAACTACTTCCAATGTCCATTTTGTAGTTGAATTCGTATGAGCCTGCAATCCGATTGGCTAAATTTAGTTAGCTTTACTCTGCCCGGTTGGCTTTTCGGTTGTTGCGTTAGCTTTTAGCTGCTAACAACATGGACAACACGGAGGAAAGTGCGATTGAGCTCCACGGAGATGAAGAAATTATTGAAGTGATTGACCTAAACGACGTGGAGACTGGTCCTGGTGGGTAATCGACCTGATGTCACATCTGAACTAACCTGAGTCATAAATGACATTTCACTGACATCACCTGTTTCTTCGTGAATTTCCTCTCTCAGATGATTTGGCCGATGACTTGGAGGATGTTGACTTTGAAGATGCTGGAAACGCTGATGATGCTGATGACAACGAAGGCTGGGAGACGGAGGATGAGATGGACGCTGAGGCGGAGCAGGATGACAGCGAGCTCACCTTCTCCAAACACACCGGTAATAAAAGCGTGTGCCCAGTTTGGGCCGTAACAGTCAGACAACCTCAGTTTGCCACAGATTTGATTTGTTTTGTCCAGGCTCGGTGTTTTGTGTGAGTTTGGATCCTGCGACAAACAGCCTGGCTGTAACAGGAGGAGAGGATGACAAGGCTTATGTTTGGAGGGTGAGCGATGGAGAAGTCCTGTTGGAGTGCACAGGTGAGTTCAACAGCAAAAAGAGCAGATCTTGAAGTCGTTTGATCGTCAGTGTCATGACGACTTCCCCTTTTTTCCCTCCACAGGTCACAAAGACTCTGTGACGTGTGCCGTCTTCAGCCACGACTCCTCCCTGGTGGCTTCTGGAGACATGAGCGGCATGATTAAAGTTTGGAAGGTAGAAACCAAAGAGGAAATCTGGTCCTTCGAAGTGGGAGATCTGGAGGTAAAGAGCTCGAGCGGGGAAGATGTACACTTTACAGTCGAATTCAAAAACACTGCATGAGCCTGAACATGTGTCTGTTTTGTTGTTGTTTTTATTGGGACTGAAGGAAAAGTGTGCTCAGGCTGAGAATTTGTGTTCTCACAGTAGAAGGGAGTGATCAGACTGATCTGTCCTTCCTTCACCACAGCTTCTGAGTTGCTGTTTCGCAAGACACACAACCCATAATAATAATAAGACCTGCTCGACTGCCACAGGTAGTACACTGCAGTAGATCAGAGGGATTTGAGGTTGTCTACCCTTTTTCCTCATCAGTGGTTGGAGTGGCATCCCTGTGCTCCTGTGCTGCTGGCAGGAACAGACGACGGGAACGTGTGGATGTGGAAGATCCCAGCAGGAGACTGTAAAACCTTCCCGAGTTCTGCATGTCAGGCCACCAGCGGCAAAGTCCTACCTGATGGTGAGAGATGACAAAAGTCGCACTTACAATCCAGAATAATGTCTTTAGTGGTGATAGTTTCATTTTTCTGATGTGTGTTTGTGTATTTGTCTTCAGGGAAACGGGCCATCGTGGGTTATGAGGATGGGACAGTGCGTGTGTGGGATTTGAAGCAGGGCAACGCCGTCCACATTATTAAAGGTGAATGGCTTTATCCTGCTATTGCCTTTACATTCTGGCATTGACAGATAAAAAAAACACTGCGTCACACACTGATTAGCACATTCAACACGCGTGTCTAAATCTAAATTGGCAACGTTTGGTCTTTGGCAGGTCAGGACGGACATCAGGGAGCCCTGACCTGCCTGGCGTGCAACAAGGACGGTTCTCTGGTGCTAACGGGTTCAGTGGACGGCTGCGCCAAGCTCATCAACACCGCTACAGGCAAGGTGGGAGGAAATACAGGCCTGTGTTTCACATAATATAGGTTATATAGAATCACAGCTCCACTACGATCGTAACAGTAGCACGCTGCTGCCCTGTTGGTTTTGCGTTTGTTTGAAGACAATACTCTGTGTTGTGTGTTAAGGTGGTTGGAGCATTCTCTGTGGACGGAGGAAAAGCTAAAGGATCAAAAGAAGAAGAAGATTCCAACTCCGTCGAATCGGTGGGATTCTGTAACATGTGAGTTGGAAAGCTCAGCAGCTGCCTGGAATCATAAAACTAAACATGAAGCTGAGTGTATGAAATAGATTTGTCTGACCTAATAAACTGGACGGTTTTATATTTCCTTTAAGAACATAAACTCATCTGTCACATATTTTATTTCCTCAAACACTGAAGCGCGTGTGTGTGATTAATAAGTCAGTTTTTTCCAAACTGAGCATCTGTAATGCCTCTCTTTACACACTTTAGTGCACATTATGGATGCGTTGCTCAAATTTCATTAGCTCTTATTCAGGGCAAGAAGAGCAAATGTTTGCTGTGTCATTTCAAAAAGCATAACGCCTTCGCTGTTCCACCATAAATTTTTTCCCTTCCAGCCTGCCTCTCATCGCTGTGGCGTACCTCGACGGGACTCTGGCCATATACGACCTCTCAACGCAGGTCCTGAGGCACAGGTGTCAACACGAGGTGAGCGGCGGCAGCAGGAGGAAGGAGGGTTTGTTTGCACTTGTGTGTTTAGTTTAGCTCCCCATGCATGCCGCTATGCATTCTCACTTGTCTTAACTATATAAACTTTATGGAGGCTTTGCGGTCATATTGCAAATCTCCCAGCAACCACTTCTGGTGGCCTCACAGAGTTAATTCTGCATATACGGACACTTGAGAGATAAAATCCAATTCAGGAACTACGTGGTAGACGAATCTTCATTCAAATCTATAGATGGGGAAACAGAGCAGGCATGTAATCAGTTTTAAAAAAAATCTGGGATTTGTCCATATTTGTCACGCATAACTGCCTTATCCTGCCCTTTTTATCTGTAGCTTCAGTGCAGAGTGCTTAAAAATGGCATGGTGACTGTCAAAAGTGGGTGTAGAGACGGAGACGTCACCTCAGACACCCTCTTTGTGTTCTTCCAGGCCGGTATTGTGCACTTGCAGTGGGAAGACTCGTCCTCTCTGGTGTCCACCTGCAGTTTAGACGGCGCTCTGCGGTTTTGGGACGCTCGTTCTGGGAACATGGTGTCAGAGTACCACGGCCACACTGCAGAGATCCTGGACTTTACCATAAACAGGTACGACAGATCAAACGGAGCACTGGCAGGGATTGTGACGCTTTGCTTTACTTACTTAAGTTTGATTAATTTGTTTGTGCTTTCCATCTCTCTTCTCTCAGGGAGGGGTCTCTCGCAATAACAGCCTCAGGAGACAACCAGGTGAAAGTCTTCTGCCTGCAAAGACCTGACCGGTAGAGCAAACAGGAAGTGAAAAAAACAAAACAAAACAGCAGAGACTTTGGATTAATCACATTTTTAAGTTTCTCCTTCTTGTCAAGATTTGGGAAAAAAAAAATCTTGTGTGGTCCTCCCATCTTATCTGCCCTGCTTTCTGTTTTCATCAGTGCTTCAAAGGAGCTTCACTGGCAACTAATTAAAACATACCCAAAGTCGCTGAGGTCTGGTTTGAATGACAGAGAGCAGAACAACTTTTCTACAAAGGAGTTTCAAGTGGAACTGCTCTCGTTTCTTTTTTAGTCCACTGTTTCTGCAAGAGGCTAAACAAGGTCAGGTCAGTGAGTTAGTCAGGGTAGTTTCTTGTCTTTGACAGCCAACTTAGTGTTCTGGCCTATAAAATATTTTAGGATTAAAAATTTCCTGCTGATCTTTTTTTCCGTAATTGACTTTTTTTCTTACAGTCCCAGTTTTTCCTCTTCAGGGTGTGTGTGGTCTTCCAACTCTCATTAAGTCCAGTTATCTCATGAAGCGTAACTCAAGTGTAAATACAAAACAATAATAGTAATATACCTCCTCTGGGTTACAATTAAAAATCATTTTCAACCAAAAGCTGTGGTGTTTGTAATTTATGTCCGACCTCTATTAATAAAACATTCTGTAAAACGTACTCATTTTCTGTGTCATGGGAATTTCCAAGCTGGGAAAAAGATGCAACTCAGTCAGAAAGCTTTCTGAATTGGAGTGGTGCCTTGGATTGTTATTTAAAGTCTGATCTGTTTCATCAGTTATGAGGGAGGAGAAGCGATGAGTCAGGCTGCAGATGACAGGACCCTTTAGGGAATAGATGTTCCCAAAACCAGAGCACAGATGTGATTAAAGATAGAATATTGTGGCCGTGGGAGGGATGAGCACAGTATTCGGGGATGACACGCACCCAAATGTAATCAAAGGATATTAAGTTCCACAAAGAAGGCTGAAGACATTGTGCATATGAGGAATGTGGAGCCCGAAAAGACAAAATTCAATTAACCAAAATCACTTACTTTGAGCTGTGTTCACCTCTGACGTGCTCACATGAATCATTTCTTTGGTGCACGGGTTGACCTTTATTTTGAAATGATGTGGTCAGTGGTGTGTTCCTGTGTCTCATCAGTGAATAAGTAAAAAGCCAATGCTTCATATAAGCGGGAAACACTTGAGCTCACCACGTCAGAGCTTTTATGCACACTGTGCTTCCAACATGGCGAGCATAAAAACAGACCCTTTTATGGTTTGCATGCAGTGCAAAGCAAAAACGCACAACAATAAGTACGCAGCAGTGCAGCTGTGTACTATCACTGGCATCAACAGATAGGGGACTCAAAGGTGAGCAGCCGCAGCTTTGATTAATTACCAAAGACCAGACCTGACCAAACCGATTTAACAAAGAGGAAACTGCCTGAGGGTTAGTCTAACGTGTGGCTTCCTCCCTCCTCCCCACAAGTCTCAACGCTCCACGACCAAAGCCTCCTCCAGTCCTTAAACTCTATTGTTGTCCTGTTATTTTTTCTGCCCTTTGGCTCCGCTCCTCTCAGCCCTCTGCCACGGTGAGGAAACAAACGCAGATTGGCTTCCTGGACACAAGTGCTTCTTCCTTTCACCTGGTATCTCTGAAGTCATGCACGTGTACGTTAATAACGCACACACACAGTCAGTGAAACGCTTGCACGCAGGGCCTGTCAATCACCCCAACTGACCGTTTTATCATCTATTTCTGACTTCATCGATGGAAATCACAATCAACGTCTTCAGTCGTCCAGTTTCAAACATCCAGCTGGACGGGAGCTCAACCAGCAATCAGCGAAAAGGAACATCTGTCACACCAATGTGCTCGGCCTAGAAGGTCAGGCTACATGGAAACACAGGCTTCACCTTTAGACCTCGACAGGGCTAAAGCCCGATCTATTAAATTTCAGCTCATATTCTCTGAAGGCTACTGTCGACAGATGCCAAACAAATGGGCCGAGCTGAGAGAGGCAGGAGCCGGTGCCAAGTTAAACATGTATGAAGGAAGAGGAGGCAAGTGACAAACACATTAACAAAACATCTGTTTCAGAACAACACAGACATAGAAAACCTTTTGTGCAGCTTTTCCAGAGATCAGAGGAGAGTTAAATATCACGATGGAGGTAACAGCTTTGTGAATGACTGAGTTATTTTACAAAATGACAAACTCATTTTGCGATAAAAGCAGACGTTCTGGATAAATTGTAGATAAGGCTGGATCATGTTAGTTTGACTAGATAATACAAGATGAAGCTATCTTGACGGGACAAGAGGTGGAGATGGAGATGACTCCCTGCACCTTTAATCAGTCACATGTGGAAAATATTCCTGATAAACACAGATTTGCTGTCATACAGGACCTGTTGTTCCCGTAAAGCCGGAAGGCTCCGTCTCCTCCTTTGTAAACGTGAAGATGTTGTGGTTTCGTGTGCAGCCTGTCCTCCCTGCGTAGTGTCTCTCCAGACGCTGTCGGGCTCAGGAACGTTTGTTTAAAACTATTATCTGACCGGAGCTCGTCCATCTCTGGCAGCACCGGGTCTGCTCCAAACTATCAGTGAGGGAGTCTTCCCTCCATCCAACGCTGTGTTTAAATATGAGACATCCATGACAGCTGTTATGAATTCAAACTTACACATATGTTGTTGAGGTACGTTGAGGGCATCAGGGGGCCAAATAAATGGAGCGGCATTTGCTTTTGCCTACTTTGGGAATAGTATGGCTGAAACTCACCTCACAGAAAGTTTCAGAGAGACAACAGCAGAATTATTCAATAAAATCAGAACAACAAAAATATCAGCAAAATATTAGAAAATATAAATAAATATCAAATAAAAGCTAATTCTGTGCTTTTGGAATTAAATTGTTCTATATTTTCAGAACTAATACTCACCATTTCCAGTTTATTTTAGTTTATTTAGTTTATATTAATGTCACTTTTTGGCCATTTTGTTAAAGAACAATGATCCAGCACAGCTATATCTTCTACATGTGTATTATATTTCATCATTCATATCTACTGTAACTTTAACCATCTCCATGGGAAGCTGAAATTATATATTTCAACATTGTAGAAGGCCACTTTTTTGATTATCTGACTGAGCTTTTGGTTTCAGATTATAAATTTCTCCGATAGGCGGTCGACAAAAAGGAGACAAATAACCGAGGACAAGAAGGAGTGCGACAGCACAAGTTACCATTACCCAACAACCTGGCTCAGGAAAAGGCATTCAGAACCGACTTCCTCCTCCTCCTCCTTCACTGGGCACTTCCCCTTTAAAGTATCTGAGATGATCAGCTGCCCGCCAGGCTGCTGGCCATCGTTCAGAGTTTGTGAAACGGCTGCTGGACTGAAAGGACCTGAGAACACAGAAGAAGCTCCTGAGTTTAACTGTGGCGGCTGCACCTCGCGCCTGTGAATATGGCCTGCAGGACAACAGACTCAAAGTCATCACGAGAGTGAAAGAGTTCCCTTCACAAAAGGATACATCTGGACTGTCCGCCCCCAAAAGGTAAAAGTATTTTCGCCCTGATCATGTTTTTGCTTCAAAGAGTTTATCGTAAACAAAAGCCAGCTGCTGATCTACACAATCCTCAGATTACAGGAAACACTATTAGAGGAATTTAAAACGAAGGAAAACTCCTCAAAGATGCGGAGTGGACAAACATTTAAGCTGTTGTGGTTCTGCGTGTTCACCTTTTAAACACAGTATTTGCTTTAACTAAAACAGGACTTTGATACCATAAAAATCCCTTCATTGAGCTTGTTTGCTCACAAACCGGTGTGTGCTTTTTACATGTATATGGATGATGGAAATACTGACGAGTAAAATGACTGCACTTTGAAGATTATGCTGTTTTGAAGAGTTATGGTTGAGGTTGATTGTGAAGAACCTCCAGCGACATAAAAAAGGGAATCATAAAACGGCAGATAATATGTAAGTATGATTCAGTGTGGCTTACAGAGAATCTCTGAACAGTACTCCCCTCACTTTAAACTACTTTAAACAGAATTAAAGGACTTTGTAAAATATAGCAGCTACAAAGGGAGCTGATGAATAATTGAATGTAGAAGAACTGTAAGCCGCAGTTGTTGATGTTGCATTTGTGTTTTGTGGCTCTTCTGCCATGTAAATTTCCCTTTCGTACAAAGAAAGCAATGCAAATAAGTCTGCCGGAGACATAAAGTGGCACGCGTGACTAAAATGATATAGAACCACACAGTTCCTTCATTTGCCTGGATCTGCCCTCATGTTTTTGTCATTGTCATAAAATAAACTTTGGTCACATTGGCTCGACTTCCCTGATCCTTGACTCTGACATGAAGTGACAGTAAATCAATAAAAATCTCCTTCCACCCTCCACTTATGTGAATCTGCTCAGGAAAGAGCTTTACTCCCTTTCTGTCAACAATCAGAGGGTCTCCATTAATTACCAGTGACAGCCACTGTTGACCTCTGAAATCATGACCCAGCTTTGAACTCTCTGGCTCAAAGTTACTTCAACTCATAATGACCTTCTAAAGCTTCCCATAACAGTTACACGGCAAGTTGCTTAAGTCTGAAGCAATTCCATTTCCGGCAAAGCTGTTTAACAATAACATCCACATGATTCACTGTAAATAAGTCCAAATAAAGTCTACCTGTGCTCCACTCACCATATTTCTCCCGCTCTGCAGGGAGGCCGGAGCTTGATGGGAGTGGATTCAGGCTGCAAACGGGAGAAAGTCTCCATACTGCACCTGCGATGGACACCAGCGGCTCTTACACCTTTCTGTCCTGGGAGCAGCTCATCTACACCATCACCATACCGCTGTCGACCTCCATCATCCTCGCCAACCTCGTCATCATCCTGGGCATCGCCTGGAACCGCCAGCTCCACAACACGCCCAACTACTTCTTCCTCAGCCTGCTGGTGGCCGACATGTGCACGGGCGTGGCCTTGCCCTTCATAGCGTTAATGGGCCTGAACCGGGAGTTAAGTTTCAGCTCGTGTTTGGTGGCGCACGTTTTCCCAAATTTCCTTTTCTTGGCGTTCCTGTTCAACCTGGTCATGGTCCACTATGAGCGCTTCATCTGCATCGTCGACCCCCTGCACTACAACACCTTGTGGATGCACCGCAGTTTCCCTCTGACCTTGCTCGTGGTCTGGGTGCCACCGCTTCTGTACGCATGTCTACCTGCTTTCGGGTGGAATAACTGGACAAGCCCAGCCTGGGACGGCTGCTGCCGTGCAAGCAACCAAACACTCAGTCCATTTTCAAACTGTTTAACCAACGGAACCGCCTGCTGCTCCTACAGGCGAGTTTTCCCCAACGCTTTCATCTACTTGGAGGTGTACGGACTCGTCCTCCCAGCTATTCTCACCATCGCTGGCATGACCAGCCGCGTTCTGTGGATCACCCGAGGCCAGATGAAGGAAATTTGTCGCCTGCACCGGGCGGTGGAGCGGGGAAGTCAGGCGTCGGACCAGGAGCAGAGGATGAACCTGCGGTACACTCGCTGCGTGGCGGCCGTGTCGCTGACCTTTCTGGCCTGCTGGGCCCCTTACCTCATCTACATGCACGTCTGCATCGCCTTCCTGATGAGCGACACCAAGTGGAGCTCCACCACTCACATCGTGCTGTCCTGCACCGGCATCGGGAGCATGGCCGTGGTGCCGCTGGTGCTCGGCCTGGCCAACAAACAGTACACAGAACCGGCGTCCAAGCTTCTCCAGAAGCTCAGGGACAGATGGAGGTGGCGGATGCAGGAATCAGAGGGAACGGCTATCTGAGCAAACACTGATGACCCTGAACATGTTCATCTCCACCCTTCTACGTCTGAGGATAAATCTGCTGAGGCAGATGAATTCAATTGTTTCATTGATCAGCCAGATCAGGAGGAAATTTTGCTTTACAACCACTTTGCTGAGTTTTGTCCTTTCCCATTAGGAACTAAAGTCTAAATAATACAATAAATGGTTTAATACACCAAAATGTAGCTCAGACACATACGTCTGCCTGCACATTGATACAACCAGAAGCTTTTCTCCTGTAATGTTTACTCCTACTGCCCTTCCCGCTGTTTGTCTCTATACTGGTATGCAAACTGAAGAGGGATGCATCCGCAGCAAGTAATACATCTACGACACGAGATTAGGTCTGCAGCTCGCCTTTCATTTTAGGACTTTGAAGTCTCTGCCATGTGAAGATGGAACATGAGAAGAATGTTCAGAGCAGCACTACATGTCTTACTGGCTGTAAAACGCCATCGAAGGCAAATGAGGTTTTTATTTGAAACTTGAATAAACAAATGTCATTTGTGTCCCCCAAACAAAATGTGCTTTTAAATGTGTGCCTACAGTATGTGGGTGGGAAGGAGACAGGCGGTAAATGAGCTGAGGAAGAAAAGGCAGACATTAATCAAATTAAAGGGTAAACAAGGTCTGAACTACGGCGGGATATTAGGAGATATGAGATATCATCACGGGGTCAGGGTACACCGTCTGCACGTCTTGTGTTTGTGTAACCACGTAACAGCATCTTTCCCACAACAGGACAGCGTGAACATGTGTCAGGAGGACAGATGGGAACGAGGAGGGCAAAGGGAGGCTGCAGATCCCAGATCAAACAGAAGACCAACACAAACTTCCTACAATTCTGGTGACCTTTTTGGTTGTGCTGCTTTATAAAGTATTTTCCTCTCCCGTCTCGAACTTTCCTCATGAATAAATTAACATATTTACAACACAAACCAGCACTAGTGACGTGCAGACAAGTAGTCTTTATTTAAAAGTGCCTTTTCCACACAGATTATGAAGAGTTGCATTTAGTTTTCACCCCAGATCCACGTTTACGTCACCTGAATGTAACTTCCAGGACAACATTGTCGGTGCGTGTCCAACAACATGTACACTGCCAGCACACACAAACAGACCCTCAAAAGTAGGACACAAAAAAAAGGGCAACAAAAGCTGTGAAACACTAACAGACACAACATCAGAAAACCTTTAAAAGAAAACAAAACTACATCCTCAGCTTAAAACAACACAAACCATTCAACCTGCCAAGGAGCACACAGACAGATTCAGGATTGCATCAATTCACATTTTGTGGATATGATGTGAGGCAGCGACGCGCACTCAGTCAGTGTAATGGGTGGTTTCAGACACGACTCTACCTGCCTCCACTTCCACCCGGATCAGCAGGCAGTTCTTGAGGGTGGGGAGATCCGACAGGATGACGGCGCATTCTGGAGATGGAGGCTCTAGTTGGTGCTGCTTAGGTGGCGGATGAACGTCTGCGTGCAAGCAAGGACTTGGATTGGTTGGTTTGTTTTAAAAGGCTGAGCAAAAGAGAGGAATGAGTTAGAGCGTATGAAGTTGAGGCGCTTTCTATCATGACTGTGCCCTTTTCACTTTTTCTACTTTAATCTAAATATTTTAAACTTCAAGTCTAGATTTAGTGAAGAAAAGAAAAGTGCAAGCATACAAGAAGTTAGAAACCTTCATTTTAATTGGTTGGTTGGTTAGTTAGTTCTATGGCTGTTGATTTGAGGAAAAACAAGAGAAATGTCTTCACCTGAGTTGCACATGATGTCGTTCATCCTTCAGAGAGAGCAGAGATCATTTTTAGGGATTAATGAAATGCATACATAAAATATCAGCTTGTAGATGTTGATCTTCTCATACCTCTCCTCCTCGCCCTCCAGCAGCTTGTGGTAGGTGGCGATCTCGATGTCCAAGGCCAACTTGAGGTTCATCAGGTCCTGGTGCTCCCGGATCTGTCCAGCCAAGTCCTGTTTGGCCTTTCTCAAGGCCTCCTCCAGCTTGGCGATGTCCTCCCGGGCCTGCTGCAGCTTGTCGTCGCCCTGAGACTGAGCTTCAGTGATCTCCTTCTTCAGGGACTCCTCCTGCAGAGGAAGAAAAGCTCAGACTGGTCTCACATTGAGGGGCCTGCAGATCTTTGAACGTGAATCTGTGTGATCCAACCTTCCTGAGGAGAGCCGCCATGTCACCGTTGAGCCGTTGGATGAGTCGCACCATGTCTGAGATGTTCCTCTTTAAATCACGCACTTCCTGCTCACGTTGTCCTGCAGTTAAGGCCAAGGCGTCGATCTGAAGGGGGGGGGGAGATAAATAAAAAAATAAATATGTGAATGATGTTGAACAGGAGGTGGCCGTTTAAGTCTGAGTGAAGAAATCCTGAATCCACTCTGCTGGATTACAGAGATACTCAGCTCTTTAGTATTTACTTATTTATCTGGATTCTTGAACTGGTTTTAATCCTCCTCACCTTTCTCTGGTTCCACTGCTCCACTTCCTCCCTGGAGCGGGTGGCCATCGTGGCGTACTGATTCTTGACGCTTTGGATGATTTCCTCCATGTCCAGAGTCCGTTTGCTGCTGTCAGGTATGATCACAGTCCTGTTCTGGACCTGAGACTCCAGCTCCTTGATCTCCTGCAGAGGGCGGCCACGAGCAGAGACTTGACACAGATGCTGAAGTCTGTTACTGCTGTGATGAAAACGCCATCATTACCTCATCATAGCCGACCCTGAGGAAATCCAGCTTTTCCATCAGGTCCTCCAGCTCCAGAGCCAGACTCACCGCCTCCAGGTGACCGTTCACTACATCCTGTTACACAAACACACACCACCTCAGTCAGGCTAACGACAACTCTTCATGATGCTTATGCACGGAGAGCTTGTACCTTTTTGGTGAGGAAAAAACCATTTTCCAGTTCATTTTTCTTTTGCTGCTCATCTTCATACCTTCAACCCATCGAAAAGAAAGATTCATTTAAGCTGATGTGGAAAAGGACACTACAGTGAGTCTCTTTTATTCCATTTAAGACTTGACAGTGACCTCTGCTTGGTGTCCTCCTTCTCCTCCTGGCTCTTCAGCAGCTCGGCATTCAGCTTGTCCTTGTCGGAGAGCAAGCTCTCGATCTGCTGCTCCAGCTCCATCTCCATCTGCCTCACAATGGCGTCGACGTTCCCCTCGTAGTCCTCCTGCTCCTTCAGGATCTTCAGCTTCGTGTCCAGCTTTTTGTTCTCGTTCTCCAGCTGCTTCACCTGAAGTGTGGTGAGGAAAATGACATGAAGGTGATTTATGGTGGTGAGGAGAAGTCAAACAAAGCAGCAGTAAGTCTGAGGAATGTCTTACCTGCAGCTGGGGTTCATTTTGATAATAACAGGTCAGGATGTTTTGCACCCTGAATACACGTTTGTTGCACGAAAACAAAAAAGTAACTGGAGATCTCGACTAACTCCTGAACCCTTCAACCATCTGGAAACAGAATATTTAACCCGAGTCCTGTATGTGTCTAAACTTTTCATGGCTTCAGGTCACAGACCTCAGTCACAACATACCTGCTGCATCATAAAAAGGTTTAATTAGCTTCACTTCCAGCTGAACACTGAAAAGTGACCTTTAATAAATCAACTTCAATGATAAAAGCATTAAAGTTACAAGTAAAATAATTAGATGATGATTGGAATTGTAGTTTTTTTTAATACAATTTTCTTTATTGGATGGAAGTTAATTTGTCTCATTTTATTTGCCCTTTGCAGTTTTAGTGCCATGTAGATATTAGATAAGATTTTTTTTCGTTTTACATTGTTGGTTTTATTCTATTTTCAGTTTAAAAACACTTTGTGGCGTCGCTTTTAATTATTTTTTCTAATTACACACATCCATCATTGAGCAAATAAAGCAGACACTTGCAGAGAGAAGAAAAACATCCACAGACCTTCTCAATCAACCTGATGAACTTGTCATTGAGTCCGACCATTTCGTCCTTCTCTCGGGCTTTGCCGGAGGGGTCCACCTTCCTGGGCGCCTGGCTCCTGGCGGGTCCTGAGCCGACAGGAGAGAAGGACTGGCTGCTGTAGTCTCTGGGTTTGGACATCCTGGAGGTCCGGATCAACACCACCAAGTCTGTGAGCAGTGAGAGTACCTAGGTCTCCGGATTCCCGTATTTAAGGGAGGAGGGACCACCCATTACCTCTCCAAGACGCCGCATGCGGCCAATCAAAAGAGGACAAGTACGATTTTACAGAGAAAAATGTAAATATAGACACGAAATACTCGTATTTCGACCCTGAACCAGTTTTTCCCCGGAGTGGTTCAGGGCACAGGGGCCAATGGCATCTGGGGGCGGACTGTGCGTAAACACCAGGTGAGCTATAAAACCACCTGAGCGCTCCATCCATCAGGTGACTCCCAATCCGGGCTCTCCGCTCTTTCATCCCTTCTCAGCTATGCCTCTAAACACCTCAGCCAGCATGTTCGGTGGAGCCGGTGGAAGGGGCTCCAGAGCCTCCGTGGCCAGCCTGGAGGGGCTGCGCAACGTGCTGCGCAACGAGCCGCGCAACGAGCCGCGCAACTACTCCGCTCCCCTCACGCCATCTGCTGCGTCCCCCGCAGACTCCAGCGCCGCTCCTCCGCCCCCCGCCGATGACAAGCACCTTCTGCAGGGTCTGAACGGCCGGCTGTCCAGCTACCTGGACCGGGTGAAGCAGCTCAAGGAGGAAAACGACCACCTGGAGAAAGAGATCGATGAGATTCTGTCCAAGAGGAAAGCTCCTGAGGGCCGCGACTGGGACCAGACTGAGAAACCCCTGGATGACCTCAGGGACAAAGTTTGTCATCATATTTATTTATATTACACATCTTGTTTGACATGTCACACCATTATTTTTATTATATATATTTTTTTTCTCCTCAGATCAAAGACATCACCATGGACAATGCCAAGCTGATGCTTGATATTGACACCACCAAACTGGCAAACGATGACTTCAAGAACAAGTGAGTTTCATTCAGTCAAGATGCAAACATTTAAAAGAGGCTCGTGAAAATACAACACCATCGTTTGGCATTAGAAGTATCAGAATAATCTCATTCCTGTGGGTCTTTGTTGATCGCTGCTCACAGGCTGAATGATGAGACAAAGGCCCGGAAGGAAGTGGAGAAAGACCTGGAACTCCTGAAGAAGACCATGGAGGACACCAAGCTGAACTGTGAGCAGAAGAAGAAAGAGATCGCGTTGGTGAAGGACGAGCTCGACCGCCTCAAGGAGGAGCACAAAGATGTGAGGCTGGAAATCGACACAGGAAAATAAAAAAAAATGTAATTAAATTAAAGACCTGACTGTATTACTGTGGCTCTTTGCAGGAGGTGGATGGCCTGCTTGTGAAAATCAAGGACTCCGAAGTGAAGGTGGAGATCGATTCCAAAAACTTCAACCTGGACAAGGCCGTCAATAAGATTCGCTACCAGTACAAAGAACTGGCCCAGAAGAACTTGGAGGAGGCTGAGGATTGGTACCAGAGGAAGGTAGGCCGTCAGCTACGATCGCTCGTGTCCTCCGTTTCCTCTGTTCATCTCAACATCTTAACCTGCTTCTCCAGTTTGAGAACATCAAGGCGGTGGAGGCCCAGAACGTGGAGGCGTTGCAGTCTGGCAAAACCGAGCTCCTCGAGCTGCTGAAACAAAAACAAATCATTGAAATTAAGATCCAGGGCTTGAAGAACACGGTAACCATGCACACAGAAACAGCACATTTCCATTAAACAACAAATCTGCAGCATCCGACAGGACATCCCGTTCAGGACTGAGTTTACATCCTAAAACCCTGAAAGCAGTTTCTCTGCCCTGTCAGATCACACCCCCCCAAACATTCCTGACTACCGTGTTATTACACTGTAAACACACCACCAGGCACATTCTTCAACCTTCCGAACACACCTGGACTCTGAGCGTGGCCATGGAAAGATCACAGGTGAAAACTGAGGCCATGATTCATCACGTTCTCCTTTCAGATCCAAAACCTGGAGCAAACGCTGTCGGCCACTCAATTTGAGTCGAGTCAGCAGCTGGCCCCGCTCAACCATGTGATCATGGAGCTGGCGACGGAGCTGGAGAAGGTGAGGATGCAGGTGGAGAACCAGGTGGAGACCAACAATAACCTGCTGTGCGTCAAGATGAAGCTGGAGTCGGAAATCAACGACTACCAGCAGCTGATCAACGGGATGGCCTCTGACGCTGAAAGGTGAGGATGGTCAGACGTATCCATTCATCTTTAATAAACTGCTTGGAATAGAAAATAAAATAGACGGCTGTATTTTGTGGCTTTAGCAGCAGAATATCCCCCACTAGCAGCTTAATAATGTTATATTTGTGTGTTTAAACTGTTCAAATGTCACTGTAAGTATAAAGCCAAAGAGTTTGGAAGAAATAGAATGAACAAACCTGTTTTCCCGTTTGCATGCTCATCCTCTTCTCCTCTGACAGCATGGAATTTTCTGTAGAGGATTCATTGGACGGTGGTAAGTTACAGACCTGCAGACTGGAGAGTACTAAGAAAATTAATGACAGTCACTGAATCATTTTTTAATCTGAACACTCAATCTTTGCGATTTACACTCATTCTGTCAAAAATCAAATCACGCTGACGATAAACTCTAACTCTCTTCTTATGGAAGGAATCAATTAGTGAAATATGCCTGTTGGCTTTCTGGCCAAAAGTGAGATGAGAAGTAGAACGAAGCAGCAGCCAGTTAGCTTCTCTTACTTCAGCAAACTTGAGCCCAGATAGACCGCTGCTCAAGCACGGGACCTTTAGTCCAGAACAGAGGAATTTAACTAGACTTCTTAGAGAAACAGTCAACTAAACCTGTTAAACACGAAACGGAACAGAAACGAAACACACAATAGATCAACTGATCACAAAACAAGAAACAAAGTTTTCTGACAAGTCTTCCAAAGAAAAAGCCAATAAATAAACGGATTTACCTGCAGGACCGGTGAAGCAGCCTCCAGCTTGCCGTGAAATGACTCTGAGCTGTGACCCATCTCCTCTAATCACCTGTAGAAGCAACAGCTGCTCCTCGTTAGGGGTTTACCTGCAGAATCAGAAAGCAGAGTAGCATATTTCCCCCTTTCCTGAACTACTCCTCACTAAACTGCATGCATTCAAACCAAATCCTAACACGACACTAAAACTAACGATTTCCACAAGAAAGCAAGTGTGAATGTATAATATGGGCACATTCTGATGCAGGAGCAAGTGCAGATTAAAGGAAAGACAATTTTTGATGAGTGAATCTGTAAAATCTGATCCATCTTCTCCTCCCCAGAAAAAAAGACAACAAATGAGGCAGCCGTCAAAGAGCAGGCCCTGGTGAAGCAAAATGACGCACCCCTGAACAAATCCATGGATGGAGACGTCACCAAGGCCGAGGATGCTGCACCACCCAAAGACCCCACAAAGAATAAAAAACCCAAGAGCAAAACTAAGAAGAGTTCATCCTCTTCCTCCTCATCCTCATCCTCCTCTTCTTCTTCTTCTTCTTCCTCCTCCTCTGACTCTGAGAGTGAGGGCAAAAAGAAGAAGCAAGTTGACACCAAAGCTTGATCTTTAAAAACCTTTTTCCTGCAAAGTATCATATTAAACTTTGTCTTGCTGTTGCTGCCAAACCTGAAATGCCAATATATCGTTTTTTCAAGTGCATCTTCCTCAATAATCAGTGAATAAACACATTTGATTTGAACCAAATATCCTCGTAGTGCTTCGTGTTTTGGGGTTTTTCAACACTCATGTGAACAGCGGTAAAATAATCTATAAAGAAAATTACTGTCATGTTAAACAAAAATAAGGTTCCTTTGAAGCGTTTAAACTCAGACCTATGAACATAAACAAGGAACATGGAACATGCAAATTAAAGTGAACCTCAACAATAGAAGGCTTGAATATGTCATAAAACATTTTTAAGAGCAACTAGAAACAAACAGTTGACACAGAGATGCCTTTGTGTAAGAGTGACTTATTTATTTTTTTCAAATGACAGCGGAATAGACGACATGAAAGCACAGAGAGGGAGTTGTTGAGGGAGTCATTCAGTACATTGATATTTGTGTGGTGAGGGTTGAAGGGCTAGCAAGAGTACCAAATGGAGTAAAAGACATCGTATCAAAATTGTTTTCATATATATATTTATATAGGACTAATAATTCTCTTTCACTATGCAAAGCAAGGAATGCCCTTTTTTCCATTTATCTTGAGCCGTGGCTTTCCCGAAGTAGAGCCAACATTATTTTTTAAAACAAAACCAAAAAAAAAAAAAGAAGTCTGGACACATTTTGGGGGGCTGGGCAGGGGCTTTTAGGGGCATCCTGATGTCCTTTGATGTGGCGTCGAGTCTCAGTGTGGCGCGATTTGGTCGTGTCCACGGATTTGTGATGGTTCAGCTCAGCGGGAGAAAGTCTTTCCACTGAGGATACAAGAAAAGAAGAGTTTGACTCTAAGCACGGGCCGTCGCAACAACAACAACAACAAATCAGCTGCTTTTCTTATATGTAAACAATGCATTCCTGGTAACTGTGCACAGGTTAAATAAGGGGCTGTAGATTGGTATTCAAGGCATGAAACAGATGTTAATCTATTTCTCTGTAAGAAGAATGTTTTGATCCTGTTCGTGAGAAGAGCTCCTGAACATATTTTTGGTTTCACAGACAGGAATATTTCTGTTCACATCGCATCTATTTTCCAGAGTCTCTTTGAGGTTGGAAGACTTTGTCAGAGCTTTTGGCCAAAACCATGACTCCTGTCGCATGTTCATCCCTTCTGAAAACTCAACAAAGATAAGATGACATCTGTGGGGTTGTGGGCTTTTAGTAGTAACACATTAACCACAGAACAAAGACTGGTATAAATTTGCCAAAGTATTAATACAGAACTTCAAGGCTAAAAGCCTATTTGCCGAGTCTTAGGAAGTTTTACAGCTGTTAAAATTCCTGACTCAGTTCCACACCCCTAACAAACACACAAAGATACAGAAACGCAGGATGTCGTTGAGTCATATGGGCAAGATAATGTATCTCAGCAATCAAGCTGGCTGTGCTCTGCGTTGACTTCACATGGCGACCCAGCATTACTTCAAACTGGAACTGTGAAGCTCTTCAGTGTGACTGAAACGTCAGGAGGAGGAGAGCAGCAGCTACTTACGAGATGGTCTTCATCTCCTTTTTCTCAGCGTCGGGCCGAGCGCGGTTCAGCACCTTGAGGAAGTCTGATGTCTTGGCCCTCATGCGTGTGTGAATGTAGGCCTGCCACAGAGACAATGGAAAATCATCATTCCTGAGAAGTGTTTATTCAAACAAGTCCAGTATGTCCAATTACACCTGGATCTAAATCAATACTGAAAACCTGAAGGGCTGCTGAGGGCTGTAGAGCAGGTCCCTCTTGTTATCTCCTACTGAGGAAACGCAGCTTTACCATGATGGGGAATGGAACCAGCTATTACAAGGGAGGACTTTGAGTGGCTGCAGCCTGTCATTAACGCAGAGACTGTCGCCTGTTCACCCACTTCTTCCTTTATACTGACTCAACTATGGATGGAACTCTAAAGCTGTGACTGAGGATACAATTTCTCATGAGGGAACGAAAATATTCCTTAAAATTAAAAACTGAAGATATAACACCCCCCCTCAAAAAAAAAGCAAGGTGATTTAAATGCAGGACATAAATGATTTATTGATGAGCAGCAGCTCGACGGATGAGATGAGCTCACTGAACTGACCTTGGAGCACTTTATGTGGTAGTGCAGGTAGTCCCTGAAGGTGTGGATGAGGTTGATGGTGTTGTCTCTGGCATTGGCATTGGTGTGGCGTGGGAACAGCACTAAAACAACAAAGTCAGAAGAATCATGTAACCAGTGAAGCTGCGTGAGACGGGTAAAAGGAGAGTCAGGAGTGTTTTCACTGCTGACCGAAGGTGATGTATCCGATGTTGTCCCCTACAGCGGCGTCTGTGTCCTTCAGCTCCAGCGGCGGCTCCCTGTGGCTGAACAGGACCTGCGGGGCCGTGTGGCTGGCTCGCCGACCCTCTTTGAACTCCTACGCACAGACAGTATGAAAGTACAGTGGCAGTTTGGTAACAAGTCCAAAAAGAAAAGGCTGACTTCTACTGCATCTTTCCATCTTCGCGAACCTGCATGAAGACTTTGCCGATGATGACATCGTCGTCATCTTTGAACACTGTGCTGAACACAACCGTCACTCTGTCCTTCTTGGCCTCCACATACCTGTGAAGAAACAACATGCCCAACATGTCAGAGGAATGAGGATTACTATAAAAATGTTTGTCCAAAAATGTGTTTTGACATGCAGAGTAGAATCCAAACCAATTTTGTCCGGCCTTCAAGCTTGGACTGGCCCCATTAAATTCAAGCAGATAAAAACTTTTAATTTATTTACAGTATGAAACTAAAACCTACATGGATTCGTCGTCTCTGTAGTGGACCACAGCCCTACTCTCGCCCTCTTTGCCCTCTTCCTGGAACTTGAAGTACTTTTCAAACACTGAGGCGAAGCAGTTCCTCTTCAGCATGCCCGCCTGGTGGACAGCCTCATCTTTGTTAGCCGGCAGCGCGTCCAGGTCATAGAGGAGCGACACATTGTAGCCTGGCAGGAAGAAGAGAAGTGATGAAGGTTCCACACAGAAGTCAGCCACCACTTCTAATTTAACATTTTACTCTTCAAGGAAACAAACCAACAAACACTGGGGGGAAGAAATATCCGTGAAAACTTACCAGACTCTGGTGACACCAGGAAATTCCCATAGACCCTCTTAAGTAGCTGAAATGAAAATGTTTTGTATTTTTTTTAATTCACAAAACACTTCTGTGATTTTTATTTTATTTTATTTTTAATATTTTAAAAATTACTGCGTTAAGATGCCGCTGGAATAGAAAAAGGAGACCGATGACTTGCATATTTTATTTTGATGACCAAAAGTGTATCACAAATACATTCAAAGAGAACCTTTGCGTGACAAAATTGCTAAGATTTTAGTGATAAACTGTTGGAATGCTCAGAATTAGCAGGTTGCTTAAGAGAAGAAAGGCAACAAAAACAGCTTAAACTTGCCACACAACAAAATGTAAGTTTTGTATGTTCACATGGTGAATCATCTGGAGCTAATTAAAGAGATCACACTGACAACAGACACTTCATAATGGCCGCCTGTCACTGTGGAATGAACTGAGGTCGACTTTGCAAGAATGTTCAAATAAAACTTGAGGAATGGAAAAGTTACATTTATTAGTACACTCAGTTCTCCTAATAATAACCTCTGCAGTATCAAACCAAACATGCTGACACTCAGTAGCTGAATGTGACACCTCTGAATGGTTTACTTGTTCTTCTGCTCGAGTTTTAGGGAACAATGAGGGACGCTGGACGGCAGCCAAGACACACACACACACACACACAGACAGACACACACACACACACAGGGGCTGCAGCTCACAGTCAGCACTTCCTCGCCTGGGGTGAGCTGCATTAACTCACTTCCTGTTTCTGTCAGAAGCCTCAGAGTCTTGCTTACTTCCTTACATGGCAACAGAGCCCTTACGGTAGAGGTAATAATGACCTCATTCTACTTTAATTTAAGCAATTGACACCAAAATCTGACGCCACTGTCAGATTTTGGGGTGTTTGAACAGCTCACATGCTGGGCTGAAGTTTATCACTGCATGAGTCAAAGCAAGCCATGAAACTACTAACTTCTAACCCCTCAGAAAATCACGGGTTTATTTTAAATCCTGAGGAACAATGTGACAAAAAGTCACAACTATATTTTTAAACTGGTTTAAATGCAAGGAAGATTTCAGCTCTGAAGAAACAGCAAAATGCACCCTGCCTGATTTTTACTGAGAAAATTGTGTATGCACTTGAAAGGCCCAATTCTATTTGATTTTTTTTTTAATTACTTGTGTTTTTGTCAATGTTCCTTCTTATGTTTTCCTTACCTCATCAGCTCCATGTTCCTGCAGCTCTTTGTAGAACTTCAGGGAGATGCTGACCATCACTTTGGTCTTGTCCCCATTCGGGTTGGAGATATGGTACAAGACGCCATCGAAATCTACAGCAGAAAGCAACATTAGGTGGTTTACAACAGACAAATCTTTCAATTTTGAATTCCTTCTGAGCATTGAAGATGTAACAATCTACTAGAATAATGATAACTTCATGCACCAGCAAATTTTGCACCTGGACATGTATCGTCTTAATAGGTAACCTCTGTTGTTGCTGGAAAATACAATTAATTCGGTCAGTTTCACAAGTGAGGATTAACAGTTTGTGTCTTTCAGCAGTAAATTACTGGCAGGGTGGAACATGTGCAATTGATAAATTGCATCACAGGAAAATTACTCAGGAGAAGAAAGCAGCAAGAAGCACAGCTAAAAATCACTTTCACCCACCACTAACAGCTAAAACACTTTGTTATCCAAAGTGCTTAAAAAAATTAGGAACATTTTTTTTAATTGTAAATTAGAAAGTCCATTTGCCACAAAAGTGACTCAAACCACAACAACTTCCAGAATTATTCAACAAAACACACTTGGGTCATTGTGTAAAATACAATAAGCTGCTGGCTTTGCACGTAGACAGCATCATATTACCTACATTTACAACCATGCTGTTTGGTAACTGTGTGATTAGAGATAAACAAAGGCTTTCAAGGAACCTACACACAGTATACAGCAAGCTGTTGCATAAGATGTCACGCTATCTCACCTGCAAACGTCACATCGACCGCTTCTGGTTTGGTTCTGCAAGAGTTGGAACAAGAGAAAGGCAAAGGTTTAGAGAACAGCCAGAGTTTGTTAACTTTGTTAAGCCCACCAATTTACTTCACTTGATGGCTGAATATCAAAACCAACCCAAGAGCTGCAGAACTGAAACTATTTTGATTGTTGGTTTTATTCATATTTATTCCAGCAACAATAATTAAAACGCTCCATTACATTTCAAAGATTAATTGTTAAACAAATAAAATCCACCTCTTGAAACACCTTTTTAAAACGAGCTCAGGCTGTCTGGGGGATGTACAGTGGAAATCTAACTCTTGGTGGATGCTGCAGGAACTTGTCCAGCCTCAGCTGTGCAGACTTGACTCAGCTTGAATATGGGAATGCGGAAGCTGGACATACAGGAGGGGGGTTATTGTTGGCTCACAAGCAGATGATGTTTTCTTCAATGCAAAGCAAATACTTTGCATTTGAAGAGAGAAAACACTGAGTTCAGCCTGATATAAATATCCTCATCATGGATGATCGTGGTCGATCGCGGAAACGTCATAGACAACCCCTTATTTAATAAATTAGCTAAACATTAGCAATCATATTTTTAAAAATATATATTTTATACAACATGAAAAAGGTGATCCTCTGCAAAAAAGAAGCTGAATGGTTTTTGTGATTTTACTCCAAATCAATCTGAGGTGACATTTCTGGGTCCAACACCGGCCGGCCAGACACACCCCAGCTTCGGGTGAACCAGAAACAGCGTCTCCTTTAGCGAGCAAAGCTTTGTGTACTGCTTTATTCTTTGATTTTCTGCCTTTCCCCTCCTCACATCTATATTAAAACAGCAAAAAGAGCCCCCATTTTTCAAGCTGCTACCGTTTAAAACAGCCGTCATCTTGAGTGGAAGGCTAGCGCAGGGGGAAGCTAGCCGTCGTTAGCATTGCTAGCCAGGTGCAACAACGTTAGCTCACCCGTTGGATGCGGCGTCGAACTTCAACGTCAGCGTCTCCTCTATAATGCGGTTATTGATTTCTAACAGGATCATTGCAGCGGGGAAAAGAAAAAGGGGGGACTGGTGAGATGGAGCTATGAGGTGGGATGAACCTCTTTGTGTCAATTTCTGCTAAAAAGTAGATTTTTTTTTTTCCTCCCTTGACAGACTAAGCCGTTTCCGCCGAGGCTCCTTCCGCCTATCACTTCCGCGTATTTTACACTCAGGACCCCGACCAGAGGAGGAGGTCCGCGATGTTGCCTGCCGCAAACTGTTGCCATAAAATATTTCCTGAAGCTACTTTTATTTATTATTTATATTGTATGCTATTTTATACCTTTTATCCGATACAGTTAAGCTCAGATGCTCTGCTCCAGGGCCCTCCAAAGCCTTCATTTTATTCTAATCTCATCTATATGATTTATTGCAGATTTTATGAGTGAATTTACAATGAATTGGAAATTAAATGATTTAGTATGATTTTTTTTCTCAGCTTCCAAATTTCATACTGTTCATAAAGATTTTTTTCTTAGGCTTTCACGACAGTGCATTTAGTATATTTAGGCTTTGTGCCGAAGAAAACAAAGCACATTAAGTTTCAGAAGATGGATATCTTTGATCTTAGATGGATTTTTTTTAAATATATGTATTCTTGGATATTCTATTGCTGGCAAAAAATAAAAAATACATTTTTTTTTATTCGACGTGGATTCAACTTGATGATGATTTTGTACTGTGTTATATTATCAGATGTTTCTATTATTTAGTCCACTTCCTTTAGTAATGGAATCCTCAAAATTCAATACTCCCTCTGAAACGCTGAAAAATAGAAACTGAACATTACAATTTTGATGACGGTTTCAATTATTTCAACAAGGCCTCTATTTAAGTTGCTGATTGAGTCTCTTACACTTGATTATATAAAATTGATGTCTGGATATATTTGAAAACTATGTGTTTCGCATGTAAAACAAGAAAAACAAGCAGCAGCAAAGTGCTAGTGGGCGTCACAGAAAATACAGGCATTAGTCTAATTACAAGGTACATTTATTCTGTCATCAGTAGATGCTGTCAGTGTTAACACGAAAGAAGATGGTTTTGTGGTCCATTCACTGATTGGTATCATGTATTTTTAAGCTTTTGGTCCAGTTTTTTGTTGAAGAAGCTGAATAATGTAATAATAAAAATGTTAATGAAAGAATACACAGATTGATTAAAATGCTGGCGTATAATAGCTTTCATATTACTGCAGTTTTTAAATTCTTATTCACATTGAGAAGATTAATAGCACTGGCGAAATATATTTTTTTTAAATCCACTATCGAAACAGAAAACTAAAGCTGTGTGGACATCGAGGTGGTGGAAGCAAAAAATGTCATAAGGTTGGTGAGTTGTAAATCTGTGGAGGAGTATCATGGCCAGGCAGGAGAAAAATATGCGAGAGGAGGAAATTTTTTATTTATTTATTTTTTGTTATGCGCTTCGGGAAAAAGTCGAAATGTTCTGAAAGCGCTTGAAATTATTTAAAAGACATCTTAATTATGCAGTTGCAGAACTTCAGAATCGTACCCTTCACGTTGCACTTCAAGGATGCAGCTACGGCCGCTGTCAGTCGCTCTCCCAACACGATTTGATGGACCAGAGGAGAAATTTCGACTCAATTATCGAAACTGTATTTCGACTTTTTTCTTGAAGCGCACAAATAAATAAATAAATATCTTCCTCCTCTCAAACATTTTTCTCCGGCCTGGCTGTGATACTCTTCCATATTAACCAAATCCCAGAGATAGCTTGGAAATGTGCAATGGATTGTTTGAATTTGAAGGAATAATCTCCAGTTTTCAGTGTTAATTACGCCAGGAATGACGGTTTCTTTTTTTTTTTACGGCAGGAAACGAATCCCCTTGTCAAGTGAGCATTTCCAGAGAAGTGGTATCTGATATCTGGTGATTTATATCTGACGCCTGAAGTTGCAAAACAAACACGCAAAGTTTCTGTTTAGTTTGAACATTTCTAAAGACCTGTACAACGAGTTAAATTTTATGATTTTATTTTACTCAAGGTAATTGTTTGATTGTTTTGATTCTTTCCAACTAGCCATCAATAAAAAAAAAAAACAAGCTATTCTAGTTCTTGCACTATCTCACATTCTGATTGATGGAGTAGATTGAAGAGGACTGTTATTAAGGCTTCATATTCTTCCAAATATGCAAAAGTCATGGGGGATGTGGCGGTGATCTCACTCTGCTATGTGGAGGGTTGTTCATTTTACTGCACAAACAAAACCTGAATGAGGTGACTGATGCTTTTGTGTTTGAACGCACTGTGGGATGGAGACAGCGAGGGACTAAACTCTGTCTGTTGTCATTACTGATGTGTAGTTTTCATTCATTACAGTCATTTCAGCATTTAGCCAGGTAGAATTAAGAGATAAGATTTATAGAAAAACAAGATAACTCATAAAAACAAAAAAATAAATAGAAGAAAATATATGAAAAGACTGAGTGGGGCCTCTCAGCGCTCATCTTCCTCTCCCTGCTCCTCTTCATCAAGCAGTTTTAAGCAAAAGGTGAACAGCACTGACAGCACTTGATCGAATTGAAGGAACTTGACCTTTGAATCACCAAACATGAGAACATTACAGCTTTTAAGTTTGAGAAAGCATCGCAGCTGACATTTTTGTAAACTCACCTTACCACACACCGCTGATTACACAATCATTTTGCATCAGATCACATGCTGTAAATTGCAGCTTTTGATTCCAAAACGACAGAAAGAGACTCTCTTGAGTTTACCAATAAATGTATTTATGTATCTTTGTTGATGAAATAATTTCAGAGGTCTGGACATGTTTGTTTGTTATGTGTAGAACAGCATGTGGGCTTTATGAGATGTCAGAAATAGAAAGACGTTATTTCATGATAATGTTGGTCAATATCACAAAATGAAAACTGACAATGGCTGGGAGATAAAAAGTAATATCTATTTAAACCTGAAGCCTCACTAAGCTTACATTTCACATTTTGTAAATGAAACACATTTATTTTTTTCCATAATTAATTACACCTTTATTTTTTCTGTCATGCCACATCCTAATATGTCGGAAAGTTCTGTTGCTTTAAAAACCACATTTTGAAAACAAATAGGAAATTGTGTCATCTTTGTGTTGGACAAACCCATACTGCATCACCGATATAAGGATGTTGTTGGGACAAAGCTGTTAAGTGGTTGTCGACTTTGAAAACCACGATCAGGTTACAGCTGCAGGTGAGTATTTACAGACTTAATTCCAATAGATAGAAATACAGAAATGGATTTGCATAAAAGTATGAGAAAAATATAGTAGAGTAAGAAAGACAAAGTAGCTTTTGAAAAAGTGAAATAACCCCATCTGTTAGCTGTTGACATTAGAATAAATATGAATTTTTCTCTTTTTGTGTAATTTTGCAGATTTATTTTTTGCAACCATGGCATTAATGATGGCTATTGTCAATCTCTTCTCCATCTCTAGTCATGTCATTTGACTATGTCTTCAAACCGGATTTCTTTGAGAATGATACCAATGTGACATACACCATTGACCTGTCCAAAGCACCGTGTGAGACATCAAGTCTGGCACCTCCAGTCGCTGTGGCCCTGTCTATAATCCTTGTAGCCATCTTCTTGTTGGCAGTAGCAGGAAACCTGTTGGTGGGCTGGGTGATTGGCAGCAGCAGGCAGTCCCTGACTCCATCGGATGTGTACTTGTTTCATCTAACAATCGCAGATGGTCTGATGGCCCTCACCCTGCCGTTCTTCGCCGTATCACTGGTCCAAGGATGGGTCTTTGGAGACTTTATGTGCAAAGCCATCAGCCTCATGTTCGAAGCAAACGTCTACAGCAGCATCATCTTCCTGGCCTGCATCAGCATGGATCGTTACATCGCCATCGTGCACTCCAGCGACACCATCGGGAGTCACCACCGGAGGTGCAGCTGGCTGCTCTCCGCAGCGGTGTGGGCCTTCGGTGGGACCCTCAGCCTGCCTGCGCTGTTCACCGAAGTCATCCTGGACTCTGGCAGGATGCTTTGCATGACATCCTTCGACCTCGGCAACGCCACCTCGTGGAGACTCGCGACGCGCATCTTCCGCCACCTGTTCGGCTTTTTCATCCCTCTGGCTGTCATGGTGATCTGCTACGGCGTCACCGTCGGGAGGCTGCTGCGCACGCGCGGCTTCCAAAAGCACCGGGCCATGAAGGTCATCATCGCCGTGGTGATCGCCTTCGTGCTGTGCTGGATGCCGTACCACGTGTCGCAGATCGCGGACACCGTCCTGAGGACGGACCTGCTTCCGTTCGACTGCGCGGCGAGGACGAGGGTCAGCACGGCCATGAGCGCGAGCAGCGCCGTGGCTCTGCTGCACAGCTGCATCAACCCCGTCCTCTACGCGTTTGTGGGAGAGAGGTTCAGGAGTAAGATGATGCTGCTGTGTCGGAGGAAACTCAGACAGGAGAGACTATCGAGGTCAAAGTTCAGCAGATCCACATCTCAGACCTCAGAAGGAAAAGGAGCTATTCTCTGAAAACTTATTCTCATTCAACATATTAAAAAAGAAGTAAAAAAAAAAAAAAACAAAAACAAAAACAACCAAGTACAAGGTGGAAACTCCTTCAGCCAGTGCAATGGATGATAAACGCATTTAATGTAAAAAAAAAAAAAGCCTCCTGCGGAGAAAAGTTTAATTTCTGACCTTTAAAATAGATCAGTTGTATAATTCCCCCTTTGGATTATGTGAGACACTGCTGCCATCTCTTGGACTCACTGTGACCTGTTTGGATTTTCAGTCTCTGGTTTATTCAGGTTTGTGTTTCATGTTTTTTTCTGATCAAGAGCGGATAGTCCTCTTTAATCGCCAAAATCATTGCGGGTTACAATTGTTTAATTTTTTTTTAGCAATGCACAAATCAAGCGGACCTATTTTCTAGTTACCTTTTTATTTATGTCGCATACAATCTGGTATATATTGCTTTCTTTCACCGTGAAAAAAAAACCCAAAACAAAACAAAAGTTTGCCATCCTCCCTGAAATGACTTAATCCCTGATTTATTCATCTTGATTTGTGGATGGTTTGTGCTCATAGTAATTAATAACTCATGTTTTGGATGAAATTAATTAAAGTGCATCTTTTGTTTAAGATCTTGTATCATTATCATTATTGTTTTTATTTTTATGAAGTGTATGTGGTTCCACTGGATTAGTTTATTTGTGCAAACGTGCTGTAGCACTATTTGTCCAGCAGATGACAAACCTGCTGCAAAAACCGGCGAAAGTGAAATAAAATCAAAATTTCAAGAAATCTCCGCATTTTAATTTGTGCCAACTTCTCAATACAGTTTAAAAATAACAAATAAATAAATAAATAGAATACGTGTCGATTTTTTGTTGTTCAGAACGTGAATAAATAACGTTTTGGCAGCACTGTGGCAGAATGTAGGCCTATAGAACTACATTTCCCAGAAGCCACCGCGCGTGATAATACCGCGGTTCGAGCCTCTGCCGCTCCAAAGAAGACACCATGAGGTAAGTAACGTTAACTCCAATTTCCAACCCAGAAAATAGCAAACACCTCCATTACTCTTCCTCAGCAACAACCCAGCATACTGCTACACACACACCCTGTCAGCCACTCGCTTTTAATGCATTTTTTATGACGAATTTGTGCAAAAAAAGGGAATGGAAATTGCAGTTTTAATATCAATATAGCCGACCAGACTTGCTAGCTAGCTGAAGGGGTTCGTTGTTTGGCTTTGACAGCAAACACACAACGAGCTGCAGTTCATTAGCAGCTATTGGCACAGAGATTTGTTGTTATGGGGCTGACAGCACTTGGTATGCTAACACCATGTTACGGACTGGATGGCTTGTGTAACTTGTTTTTGTGCAGCCATGAGTGTCTATTTTTTAGGGAACTACCACCCCATGTTTAAAACCTTAAAGCCTGACAGTGAATAATCCAGCTAATAATACTGTCATACACATCTGACCAGTAATAATTCATTGCTGTTGACAGTAACTTGGGGTTACTATCATAAATGTCACTATTTCCAATTCTGCATTGTGCTGCTACAATTAATCTACATATAAAAAAAAAAAAAAAAAAACCTAAATTCCCAAATGGTTTGCTTCATCAACCATCAAAACATACCCAGAGATGTTTTAGTCATTTACAACTATACATATATGACGAATGAATAAATGTATTATGTCATGATGGAACTGACTCTTTTGGGTATAAAACCAGAAAAATGCCAGTTGTCATTCCCCACCGTTCATGGAAATAAAGTAATGTTAACGCTGTGCCACAGACTCATGATTGGCATTGTTTACGACTTACCATTTATATTCATGTACCTTAATCGTGAGAATTCAAAGAAAGTTGGAGCCTCAGTTTTCTTTCCAAAATGAAAAGTTCAAAACACAAACTGAAATTCCTTTCTAACAGTGGGGGATGATACTGCGAACTTAGCTGCACGTCAGCTGCAGTGTATGCACAGTGTCAAAACAGACTGACTAACTCACAACATTGTTATCTTTTCAGGTTAGCAATGAAAGCCCAGAATCCAGTGCTGGATAGCTTTCTGTCACAATGCCACAGTGTGGAATGAAGCAAAGGTCAACAGTTTCTGTTATATGTGGACGGTGGCATGTAGCATTTTAACTGCCTGGTTATATGTTTTAGATTCCTGATTAATGAGTCCGCCTCAGAATCAGTCTTCTCTGTCACAGAGAAGCAGAGGAGTTGAAGGAAGACCTGAGTTTGATTAACTTTTTTTAACTCAAACATTTGAGTATTTTTAGATTTTATTTGTCCATTTCAAGGAGGGAAGATTAGTCCTCACATGCTGATCACAGTGTGAGTTCAGTTCACAAACCATCAACAATATGGTGGAAGACACAGCAGAAAGCGGGGACAGATCAGAGGAGAAGAAAGCGCTTGACCTCAAAATGCTTGCATCTGGACACAATGACGCAGACAACGGAGATGTAGAAATGGCTGTCTCTGCCTCTGAGGCACTGGCTTCGTCCAAAGGCCCCCCTGTGGAAGCCACGGAGGCCAGAAAGTGGAAATGGGCTGTGATATTCCTGTGTTTCTATGGGTTTATGTCATCGATGAAGCCTGGGGAGTCCTTCATGACACCATATCTTCTCAGCCCCGAGAAGAACTTCACCAAGCAACAGGTGGGTTTCTGCAGGCTCACGTCCATGTGAAAAGCAAAATCCAACCAGTGCAGCTGTCTTCTGAAAGACAGGAATCAAGGAAAGATGACATCTTAACTTCCCTTAGACTGAAAGCTGAAAAGTACAGTTTCACCTTTTGTCCCATGAAGTTAAGCAGTAGTTATGCAGTAGATTTAATGAGCGCGCTGTATGGACCTGGCTGATCCCCTTTCGTGAGGTCAAAGTTGACATTCCTCAAAACTAGGTCAATGTAATAGGTTTGTGAAGGTTTATGACCAAGGAATGGAGGATGAAGGATTTAAATCCTAGCCTGAGTTCATTAGTTTGTTTGCCATTTTTGTTGCTGAATTAATTCTGACCTTTGCAGCAAGAGTGCATTTACAAGTTGAATATAATTGGCTTTTGGATTGTCAGTCAGATAAAACAGTTGAAGACATTTTTTAATCTTGGCCTCAAGGAAATAAATAAAAAAATATCAGTAATTATAATAATAATCATGTATGCTCGTATCTAAGCTCTTATGGTTGCTGGGATATTTATTTATCACCCAGCCAGGATTAATTATGGAGGAACTCAGAGAGATAAGACCCAGATTTGCTGATCACGCCATAAAATCATCGGTCACATTCACAATCATTGGTGCCAAAGGTCATCAGCCAGGAAAAAAAGTGCTGTCTCTGTAAGAGAAGGCCTGCAACACTGCTGCACTCAGTAGATTACACTTCTTGGTAATCCTGTCTGAGTTTTCATAAAATCGTCCTGTTAGTAGTATCGTTGCTTTGTTCTGTTTTTTCACGTAAATGCATTACCAACAGCATTATGGCTGGTTGACTGACACCTCGAAGTTAAATAAACTGAGTTAGGATTATTCTGAATTATTTCCCAGTCCTGTTTAGGGCTCTAAATTATCCTCCAGGTACAAAATAAAGTTGTGCTTTCATTCCCCTCTCTGATTTCTCACTTTGATCTGAGATTTCGTTTCATTTTGTTGAAATTTCCAGGTGACCAATGAGATCATTCCTGTGCTGACATACTCCTACATGGCAGTGCTGGTGCCGATCTTCCTGCTGACGGATCTTTTGCGCTACAAGCCGGTCTTAATTGTCCAGGGTTTAAGTCACCTGATCATTTGGCTCATCCTGCTCCTGGGCACCAGCCTCTTACAGATGCAGTTGATGGAGTTTTTCTTTGGCATCTCCATGGCCTGCCGTGTGGCCTACTCCTCCTATATCTTCTCTCTGGTCAGCCCAGGACTCTACCAGCGTGTGGCCGGATACTCACGTACCTCAGTCCTCCTGGGTGTATTTACCAGCTCCGTCTTGGGTCAGCTCTGCGTGTCTCTGGGCAACATCAGCTACTATATGCTCAACCTTATATCTTTGGGCTTTGTCAGCTTTGGTATGCTACTGTCATTTTGCCTGCCGTGGCCAAAGCGCTCCTTATTTTTCAACCCATTGCGGAATCGAAAGGAGAGGGAACCGGCTGCGTCGGGAGGCACCAAATCAGAACTGGACAAAATGAAGCCGAAAGAGAGCGAGCCGTCCTCTGGTGCGCCCACATGCTCTACATCACGCTGGAAGGATTCTGTCTTTGTGCAAATGCTGCTTGAGGTGGGAAATGTGGTCAGGAGGCCGAACCTGCGGCTCTGGTCCATTTGGTGGATTTTCAACTCCACGGGGTACTACTTGGTGTTATTCTACGTCCACATCCTGTGGAACACAGTCTACCCAGACACCGTGAACAATGGAGGGGTCGAGGCAGCTTCCACCTTACTGAGTGAGATATTTTTTGGTGCTACATTTTCTAGTTAAAAAAAAAAAATCTGCAGGGGGTTTTTGAAGACCAATAACTGGTTTATGCTGCAAGCTCTTTTTGCACACAAAGTCATCAGGTGTTTGCTTCATAGTCATGAGTCCAACTCCCATTGACTGGAAACAAAAACTCTTGAGCTTGCATAATTGATAAACCCTTTCCTCTGAAGTGATGTCATTTTAGATAATAAGTATTAACCCTTTAATCAGCTGGAGGGCGCAAAGGTAGCATCATGTTTAAATAGACCTTGACCGACTATCAGTTTTTGTCCTAATGTTGGTTACTTGGCTGGTTAGTGGCGTTTTGATGTTGAACAGATTCCTGATATTTTTACAATAAAACAAATGTGATTGTAAATTGGGACTTTTACAGCGGAAAAAACGTCTGTAGTATTTGCAAGGTAGTGATGAAGTCCCTGTTTGGCACAGTACATTTCTTTCTTTTAAGCTACCAAAATGCATCTTTAGGTTTTTAAGTATGAAATTGCACGTCAACCAATTTGAGAGTACTCACTCGCTGTACGCCTTCATCCAGGTGCGATGATGTCCTTCTTGGCGGGCTATGTAAAAGTCCGGTGGAACATCTTCTCTGAGTTGCTGATCGGTGTCATCACGGCGTTGCAGGGGGGTCTCCTGCTCATCATGGGCACCACAAATAACATCTGGGTCTGTTACTTGACCTACGTCCTCTTCAGAGGCTTCTACCAGTTCCTGGTGCCCATTGCCACGTAAGTGCTAAAAAAAGAGAGAATTTTATATCGTGAATGTATAAAAAAAATTGATTTTGCCAATTCACCAATTGATCTGACTATCTCTGAAGTTTCCAGATTGCCTCGTCACTCACCAGGGAGCTCTGTGCGCTGATGTTCGGTATCAACACCTTCTTGGGGACCATACTGAAGAGCATATTCAACCTGATATTTTCTGACAAGAGGGGTCTGGCTTTGGACGTGCACTCTCAGGTACAACAGTCCTTTCATACCTCAGAAGATACAGTCAGTGTCTCACACTAATAAAAATACACAAATACACATTAAACATTTAACAATAAAATGACCAGCTGAAATATTCAGAGAGAAAGTCTGAGGAATAAGACTAAAAGCTCTGAGCTCCTGTAACTGAGATTAGTGGCAGCTACACTGAATTCTGCATTCTTTAGTGAGTAAAAAGAAATGCTTTTTAAGATTTATTCAGCCAAAACAACATGTTGCCTTTATAGCCTGGCCTGAATAAGTAAGTTATTTGTCTGAAATCTTCAACGCTCTGCATCAGTAATTTTCTGCAGGAGAACACGCACGTTGACACTCACCACATGACAGCGTTGCATTTGAGAGAGAAACAGCAGGTTATTAAGATGAGCGCAGTGTTTGTTTATTCAAGATAACACTGGTCACGTAACATCTTCTACTTAATATTTTAAAGATGAGGGAGCAAGTAAACACGTGGAAAATTGTAGAAAACAATCCAATGCTCATCTTCCAGCACCAGTCAGGGTTGACTGCACAACAGCCTCTTTAGAATCCGACTAACGATTCAGTTTTTGTTTGTTTAATTTATTTTTACAGTTCCGGGTATACTTCATTTACTTCGCCCTCCTTACTGCCGCCTACCTTATCGGTGCTGCTGTGGTCATCATCCGTCACTATAGAAACCAGTCCACGGACGAGGCCCCTCCTACAGAACTCAGTCCTGTGGAGGTGAATTCGGAGGCAGAACCTTTGGCTAACGGCAAAAGTGCCAAAGCTTAATCTCAAGCATTGTCACTTCCTCTGTATTACCCTGTATTCTCCATCCACATACGAGCGTCACCTAGGCCCACGTATTTGTTCAGTAGCTCCTCAGACTCAGCGGGGTCAGCCGTTTTAACCTGCTGTTGTCGATGGAGGGGTTTCCTAAGCCTTAATTACAAAAGTGCCTCATCCTCTTTGAGAGACCAGCCTGACAGGCTGCAGGTGTCTCGTGTCTGCCATCGAATGGAGACTTTTGAGGATCAGATGTGATTTCTTGTAACTGAGACAGAAAAAACATACTACATTTAATTTTTTTGTAAAGCACTAAGTTGCACACTTCAGTTTACTGGAAAACCATCTTGTATACAGTTAGGGAACATTATTGTAATGGCCAAACTTTTTTTTGGTACAGGAAAGAAAACCAATCTGAAGCAGTCACACAGTTGACTATCAGTGTTTGCCCTTCAACATCAAAAGGTTGCAGTTATTGTGTCACAATGAAAATAAATTTAGAAAATGCTTTCTGGCTCAACAAATGTTATCACTGCACTTTTTTTGGTTTTTTAAATCATCAACACTCCTATTGCACTTAATGTTACAAGTTGTGTTAAAAAAAAAAAAAAATCATTTACCACATCAGTTTTTCTTGATAATCATCTTCACAGCTCACTCTTTTAAAATCTAACTATCAATAAGTCTTTATGTCAGTTATTATATTATTTTATTTCATAAAAGTCGTAAACATGCAGTTTGCATGCATGTCTATAATGTGATGTGATTCAAATTTTAAAAGATTTCATTGATGCTGCTGGGCTTTTCAAGCTGCTCTTTGAAGGCAAGTTGGAACATAAGCAGCAACATCAAGTTATTTGAAATGATCCTGAAATATTATACACATCACTGAATTAGGTTATGTAGCTACGTAATATTTTTATCTAAAATTCTTTGCTATATTGCTGTTAATTCTCAACTTGTTGCTCATGAGTTTGGCTTAATGTCAGTCAACCAAGAAGGGCTACGCTCCTAAGTTATCTTCAGTTTGGGTCAAAGCATGGCTGCTTGTATATTCATCAGGAAACAAATAGGAAATCACTGAAGAAAAATATTGGACTGTAGTACTACTTGATGCGACAGGTTCTACAATGAAACAGTTAGAATGTAATTAAATATACTTCTCACCGTAAGGGTAAACAAGGGGAGAGAAACTGAGGAAGTTTTTAGGTTTTCTGTTTGTCACGTTAGAAGTTTTGTGTTGAATTACACGCAAAATGTATTGATATATTCTATGGTAACTGAAATAATTGCTGAAAAATGACGGAATGTGAACATGTCTGAACGCTGTACAAAAGATGAACAGACTTTAATCAGATGTTTATTTTGTATCCACGAATAAATGCTCTTTGGTGGATAAAAGAGAGTTCCAAAAAAAGTTTTTCAAATCTTGTGCTTCCTTGTCGGTTTTAGTTTGTTCTGGTTGTGACATCCCACCTCCGGTTATTTTAAATAGCTCATTTTATTCAGTAATTTACAACTATTGTGTACAGCTCCTCTTCGGGAGGTATCAAATCCTGTTTGCTGAACTAGATTAACCTAAAGGGTGCGACTTGCAACAACATGAAGAAATTGCATTGCATAATGAGAACCATATCTCATATCTCATAAATAATGAACCTTTTCTCTGATACTGAATTGTGTTAATTTCGAAAATGAAACAGAAAAATTGAACTGGGTTAATATTCGTCTGCGCTGGGTTGATAGATTAAAAGTGAGTTGTTTGGTCAGCTGGATAGACTCTTTTAAGCTTTTTGATTTTTATTTGTTTTCCTGCGTCTCTCAGCAGGAGTTCTGGTTTTTCTACTCTTGACTGTTTTCACAGCTGAGCTCTAAGCTCCCGTTTCTCCTTCCTGGTGAATACGGTTTGAAATCTTTTGTAATGGGAAGAAAGAAAAAGGACGCTGGATCTAAGGCACAGTGACGCAAGTGAAAGTTTTGTGTCGTCGTTTGTAGCCTGTGATTCAGCCATCTTAGCTCGAAGGCCCAGTTCCTGACTGGTAGTCATTTGAGTAGGTAATCACTCAGTGGTTCACAGAGTCTCACCAAGAAAGCAGCCAAATTACCAAAACCTTCCACTTGGTTTGTGGAAGAAGAGCAGTAAATAGTTTTGGGGACTCTATATGAAAGAACGTGTGCACTCAGAAAACAGACATAATGAATAAATAAATAAGAATCTACAGGCTTGATGCAAAACAGATCTAAAAGCACGGAGGCTCTTAAATAGGAGACACTGAACTGCTGACTACAATAATCAAACCCTTGTGAATTGCAACTTAGTGAAACGTGTTGACTTGCTGCCCTCAAGTGGCCGAACATGACACCATCTCACTTCAAATTAAGTTAACGTCACTGGAGGAAAACTGTAGAGCCACAAAACAGGAGAAGCTGCAGTTCAGGTGGAGATTCTGTTTATTCTAATAACTACAGCTCGTATAAAACCCCTATCACACATTCTTTGTATTCAACAAACAAATACCTTAAATATGATACACCAGAATGTAACGCTTCCATTTATTTACTGTGTTGGTTAAAAGAGAATTCACAAATATTTGAATTAATGTGAAACTCATTATATTTCATGTGTTTGGATGTGCCAAAAAAAAAAAAAAAAAATCTTGTACTGTTAGATGCACTGAAATATAACTTTTTCTTAAAACTACGAGTGAAAAGGTAAGAATAAGACTGAGGAAAGTTTAAGTGCAAAAACAAATGTTTTTTTACTGCATGCACCAAAAGTGTGTTAGCTGCACAGCCAGTCATTTCAAAACAGGAAACAGTTCACCCACAAAGGTTCAAGAAATAAAAGATTCAGGTTTGCAGAAGTGAAGTGGAAAAAGAACTGATTGAATTTGCCTGACCTTCCAGTTTTGAATACATAACATACATATATACACACACAAACAGAAGCTGTTGCTCAAGAGCCAGTCGATGGGTAATGCCTCATACAAACCCTGGATTGTTCATTGTGCTGGCGGCCCAGACCTGACAATGGTGTCCCTTTTCGCCCCCCAGTGTTGTCAGTCCACTTCCTCCCCACAGTTGCAGCTAAACTCTAAATACCGTTCAGCTAAATGAATCCCGCCAGACTTGCCTCAGATCATCCTCAGCCTCTGATTTAATGAGCTTGAGGTACCAGCTGGTGTCCATCGCAGGAAAACACACTAAACTGAGTTTCCTGGTATTGTGGAGTGTTTCTCTGCCTCTGGAAGAACCAGATTACTTTTTTTGTTTTTCAGTTTTATTTAATTCTCATTATTTTCCCTTCTCAGTGCCGTTTTAAAGCTGTGACTGAAAATTCATCCCGGCAGGTGATAGCTTGACAAACCAGTGTTAACTCCAAAAATAACTTTTCAATTAAATACCCCAGCAGCATGTAGTGTCAAAAAAAAAAAAAAAAAAACATGCCTTGACTCTGACATTTGGTCAGTTAAGAGGCTTCAGAAGTTGTGAGGGAAATCCACTTGTGTGTGTGTAGTGTAGTTTAACAGCATCAGCAGATTCACTGCTGGATAATTAATCTGCAGTATCACTTTTACCTCCTGTGGACGTAAAAGTCCGTGCACACTTTTGGATTTCCGAAAACCTTTCAGCTTTACTCTGGATCAAAACGTGTTTCAAACCTGACGCAGGAATCTTGATTTGGGCTCACTTGGTGTCTATGTCATTGCTGTTTCCTCTGCCACAACACACAAGGAAAGAAGAGGCATCACACATTGCTGCTAAAAGTCACGGACGTGAATGGAAATGTGCAAAAATTTGATTTATTTCTCGACGAGCAGCAGTTTTTCTCCCCCCCCTCACCTTCTCCTTGTCCCTGCTCTTGATGAGCCTTGATGCCGTTAGCTTCAGCAGCATCTCTCCCTGAATGAGTGATATAAACATCCAGATTTTCAGATCCTGTTTTTTTGCATAACAGCAGAAATTACAAATAAAGAAAGGGGCTGTGGATTCAACTCACGGGGCGTTGAATGCTTCCTCCAGAAGTCTGCCGGGTAAAGTTAAACAAGAAGGGAAGACACATTAATCCGCTGTTACACAAGTTCACAAGATAAAAGAATAAATGGGGATAAAAAGGTTAAAATAACTTGAATACTGACCTGCTTCCCAAGGCAGGGCATCTACAGGGAGACAATCACAGCAGAGAAAATGTTCAAGTCAGCCAGTCAGCTCATTTAACGACTCGTAGTTAAAGCAGGAAAGAGAAATTTAAATAGTCCTTCATTAGTATTTCATTTAAAATGTTTCAGAGTTGCTCTCTTACCTTTTTCATAGAACCATGACCCTGGAGGAAAACAACAGCGATATTAAATAAAACCTCACATAAAATACGGATACATACAAATCAGGAATCTGTCAAGCAAATCATTTGTGTGATTAAATGGAGAATTATAATTTTACCTGCTTTCCATCTGTGTATGAGAACCAGCAGCAGTAGGACTGCCAGCAGAGTGATGAAGACTGTGAGCCCTGAGTTAATTTTCAGACCCCCCGCTGTTAAAAGAGCCACAACAAGAAAAAGCCTTTCATGGGAACACTTACAGATGAAGGCTTGGAGAAAAAACGGGAATGCTTCATGATAACTCACAAGTGTGAAAAGGGTTGGCGACGGGTTCACTGGTCTCCTGACTGACCGGATTTTTCAGCTCACAGCTGAATGCCGATATGCTTCGACTGCTCTCCTTGGAGATGAGTAATAAGTTATCAATCAGAAATTAAATTGATTACACGATAAATGAAAAAAATCTCTATGAAAATGCACCTTTTCAATGGTGTACTCCTTAGATGAGATCGGCAGCTCCGCGTCATCTGACTTCCATTTGTAGGTAACCATTTCAACACCTGCGGTGTTTCCATCACACTTCAACACACACGTGTCCGCGTCACAGGAAGCGGAAAGAGTCGGGACAGGGACGGGGGCTGTTATCGAAGGGGCGATTTTAAACAAGTCAGAAAAACGTTTTCACATTTTTATTTCGTCTTCATGTTGTTGGGTCCACTCACATATGATTTTGAGCTCAACCGGCTTCCCCTTGACACCGTTGATTTGTGGTATGTACACCCCAGAGTGGTTCCGTATCAGGTTCTTGATTGTCACCTCTCCACTTGCAATATTCAGGCTGCAGTGCACTTGAATCACAAACGGGAAGTGTTAGGACTCAACTGACGTCTCACAAATCATTTAAAACTTAACTTTTTTGACATTTAGGAGGAAAACAAAACATAGGCACCCAAGAGGTGAGCCGAATGACGCTCGGTGTACCTCGAAAGTGACGATAATACATGACGTCATCATTTTCATCCCACTGGATGGCAATGTTAGGTTCATCCTTCCACTCGATGCTGGTGAAGGGGGGGGGGGAAACACCGACAGGACGGAGGACAACTTCATCACCCTCTTTCTTGTAGATGGTGATATCTGTTAGGACAAAATAAATCTCAGTGTGTCATAAACAGACTCAATTAAATTTTGCTTCATCCAACACATTTATTCTCTTCCTACATTTTCTGAAGAGCTCATAATGACAATATTTCAAAAATGAACGTGATGAACTTTGAGGATTGTTGGAATTGTTTTTATTCCATTAGAAACACATTCATTGTATTAATGATTTATTTTTTAATATGTGACCTTGGATTTACTGTGAAGTATCATGGTAGGACTTAAATAATGAAGAAAACTTCTGGACGACAGTTTTCCATTGAAGTATCTCATTAGTGTGTGTCTGGTTATTCTGAATGTCTCTTTATTAGCACTTGATAAAAAATATCAGCAGTGAAATGTTTTCACTGTATCTGAATGTGAAGTTGTTTAACTCTGGGTGGGGCTTTGGATGTGGAGGCACAAAACTGCGACACAATCTGCAATTAATAACATGATCCGCAAAAGACAAGCGACTTCATGCACGCTGCTAATTAGGCCAAAAAAAAAAAAAGTTAATTCATCTGCAAACTGCCAGCTGGATGAAACTCACCGGTGCTTGGTGTCTCCTGGCCCAGAACAAAACACGGCCAGACGGCCACCATCCACCACAAAGTCGGCCACATTCTCACGTTTCCTCCTTCAAACGTTCAGGAACCGGGCGGAGTCCAAACTGCTTCTGTGCTGCAGCCAGAAAAGACGTCTCAGGTCATGTTGGCTGTGAGATTTAAAAAAAAAAAAAGAAGTTAAGTTAGAGCTTGAATGGTTCGTCTTCACAAAAGGGGAAGAGCTGATAGTTTGGAGTGATCGTGAAGTGAAAGTAAATGTCGATGAAAGGCTCAGTCTCCACCCACACTGAGATGGACACTGGGAAATACAGACTTCTTCAATGGGACTCTGAACTACTCACACACCCATTCATGTCTTTAAAATTTATTTTGCTGTAAAAGTCATCATCCTTCTTTCATTCATCTGATTGGACATGATTTAGGAATACACACATCACAACACACAAGTCGATTCTCAAAATAAATTTGGATTTTGTTTGATTTTCAGACTTAAGACCTGGTTCCACTTAACTTTCAAATCCCTTTTTTTTTTTTTTTTTTATTCAAATATAGTCAATCTTTCAACAGAAAATAATTTACTTTACAATGCAAGGTTTTAGACTGAATTGTGCATTTTTTTTAACCAATAGCAAAAGAACAAACTAGCAAAGAACTTTTTAGAAAACAAAGCTTGCAAGTGCAATTAAAATCAATGCAGTTGGCATATACACAAAAGAATGAAACTGCATCAGGAGGCCGGCGTGTTTGTGTTTTTGTTGTTATGTTATCAACAGATGAATGCGTCATTTGGCCTGCGGGGTGTCCATGGTGGGTGTAGGGAGAGGCTCCAGCTGCAGCCACAGGCCTCCCTCAGCACGCAGGACGAGCTGGGGCAGACGGCGAATGCCTCCGGAGCGGGACCCGAGTTCTGGGTTCTCCCCCGGGGCCAGGCGAAACCTGAGCAGGGTCAGAGCCACGACCACCCGCAGCTCTGCCAGAGCGAATTTCTGACCGATACAGTTCCTGTAAGCGCACACACACACACATTTATTTCTATACTGACACATTCTTAGCTTTTGTTTTCGGCTGAGTCCTAAAGGGTAAGTGAGGACGCTGAACCTGGGGCCTGAAGAAAACGGGATGAAGGCATGAGAAGACCGGTCTGTGTTGGTTGGGTCGAAACGTTGCGGCTCGAAGTCCTAGCAGAGAGTAAATCAATCAGATGTAACGCAGGAGAACTGCACGACAGCGAAAATGACACACAATCAAGACGATTTCATCAGCTTCTTACGTATGGGTTTGTCCAGACGGTGGGGTTGTGATGTGTTCCATAAATACTGACCAAGCAAATGGTACCTGAGGAACGTTTGAAAGAACAAGATTCAAGATCTTTCTTTGACATGTGGTGCACCCACAGTGAAATGTAAATGCGAGAGTTGAGCTGAGATGAGTTTTTAAACCTGAACTACCATAACCTGGCATCTCATTTCCTGTTTTTTTACAAAAATATATTTTCACAAGCACGGCATTTGGTTTCATGTGGTGTTTGAAATAAAAAGAGGAAGAGTTGGAGTTTGTCCCCGTTACCCTGTGGCACTGTGCGGTTTCCTGGCAGAGCCACGTCCTGGGTGTATTTCCTTGTTACGGCCTGCACAGGAGAGTGGAGTCTGAGGCTTTCTCTGATGCACATGGTGGTGAACGTCAGGTTGGCCAGATCGTCCCTGCAGGGAAACAGATAAGCGACTGCATGTGCATACAAAAACGTTTCTGCTTCATCTGAAACTAAATTCAGTTTTCAACCTGTTAAATTAAGATTGCGTGAGTTTTTCTCACCAGTCGATGTTCTGTCCATCTCTTCCTTCCATCAGATCCGTCACTTCCTGCCTGCATTTTTCCTGATAGTCAGGGTGGCGTGCTAAGTTGTACAGTGTCCAGCAAATCGCACTGGCCGTTGTGTCGTGACCTGTGGAAAATGTGGTAGGATTTCATTTTGTCTTTCACAAGCGTGGAATAAAAATCATCTCAGTTTCGTAGAAGCTGCTTTACCTGCAAACATGAAAGTGTTGGCCTCTGCCTGTATCTCCTCATCTGTTAGGCCATGTCCATCCTCATCCTGCACCGCGCAGACAGACACACAAACACACACATCTATCACAGGTCCCTGGGCTTTTAAAGCAGTGCACCCTGTCCCTCCATCTTTATTCGTACCTTTGACAGCAGTATGATGTCCACAAAGTCTTTCTTTCTCCGTGGTGCTTTGGTTTCTGTTTCCCTCTGTTGGCTAATGAGGGCACGGCGCCTCTGAACCACGTCCCTGGTAAACCTGACAATACAAATGTAAAGCACGGTGAAACGTGTTGTATTCTTTTCAATAAATCTTTCTCTGTGATACAATTTCAGGCCGTAAAATAAGGCTTCGCTCAAAATCTTAGAATACCATATGATGAATAAATAACTAAGCTGACCACATTGTAATTCAATTGAATATAAACTTTGTTTTCATTGTTCTGTGTAAACTATCTCATCAGACTAACACTAAATTGGCCAGAGGATCCCATTGGTTTACCTGTGAACAACACTTAAGGCCTCTTTGAATTGCTTTCCTTGCTTTGTTTTCCAGTAAATCCAGTCCCAGTGGTGTAAAAGGTTTTGGCGGCGGTCTATTATCAGGTCACTGAGCTGCACGATGGCTGACACGTACTCGCTGGTTGACCTGGACAGAGAACGGATTCCAAAATGAGGTACAACTCGAGCTGGGTCTCTGTGAAAAACACAGATGAATCAAGCTGCTCACTCCTGGCAGTTGCTGTTGTAGCTGAAGGCACATTTCAGTAAACTGTCCAGTGTCATCAGAGTGACATGGTCAAACATCTCAATGGTGGTCGTGCCGTCAGCCACGAGGCGGCGCCATTTATCCTGAAAGACAGAAACACAGGGAGGCACCAGCAGCAGCATAAATCCACCAGAAACATCAGCATTGACCAGACAACAGAAAACAGATGTGTTTCTCACATGCATGGTGTTGGTGGAGGTGTTAAACATGTTGACGTAGTTCTTCAGGATATCAAAATGAAAAGCTGGAGTCAGCAGCCGCCTCTTGCGGGACCAAACCTCCCCGTTGCTGATCAACAGACTCTGTCCTGGGACATAAGAGAGAGAGAGAGAGAGTTTTTGAATAACAGTGGAGCTCACCGTCATCGAGTTGGATGACGCAATAAACTTTGAGATGACTTGGCAACTCTGACACTACCTTAAGTTATGAAATACTGACCACAATTCAACTGTGTTACACCAGAGCTGAGCTTTTGAACTCACCGAGCCACGGCCGCAGATGATCGTAGATGAGCTCATCTTTCACTGTAATGTTTGCTTGAAGGAATAATATAAAGAATGAGTGAGTTAATATGAATACTGAGTGGAGTGAACAATCTGTTTTCAGCAACTGAGCAAGCAAACCATGTGCCATGAGTAGAGGTTTGACGTAGTCAGGATGGAAGACTCTGACCAGGTGATAGAAAGGACCAATGAACCAGCTGCAGGAGTGTTTGAAGGTTTTCACCAGCTCGTCCACCTCGAGGAGACCTTCCTCTGTGCTCTTCATCTGTGGGGCAACAAATATCAGCGGTTTCTAAAGCAAACTGTGGTATGTTGAGACGTAAAGGCTGCTGATCACAATCTTGTCATAATATTTGAGAAATAGGACTTCCTGTACCACAAAGAACTTCCTGACATTGTTTACAGATCATAAATTGACAAATGTTGCCCCGGCATAACTGACAAATTAGGCTTTTCGTGTGTGTGTGTGTGTGTGTGTGTGTGTGTGTCCTACCTTGCCCAGGTGGCCTTTCAGCCAGGAGTCCACAGGTGGTTTACTGAAGCAGGAGAGTCTGTGTGTGTACCAGGCGTGGCGAACCAACAGCCGCACTGTCCAAACTGCGACCACGACAGCCAGTCCTGCACAGACCGCATACAGCACCTGGCCGAGCCTGTCCCAGCTGAGGACCAGAGAGAGGACACCCACAAGGAGAGACATTTCCCGGGACAGGTGAGAAACCCAGACTGAGCGGTGTCCAGAGGATGCTCACCGTTGTCTGACAGTGGAAGATTGGTGATGTTGAAACAAGCAGAGGCAACCTGTTCCACCCATCATTACAATAAGTTCAACAGGAAACGGCTGCTGTAACTACGATGAGCGGCAGTGAAGAGGAAGTTTGAACGTATTACGGTAGATGCTCATTCCTGTTTGACAGCAGCTGTAGAACAGAGATGTGACTTCACTGCGTTTGATTACATTTTCTGCTGAGAAGTGTGTGTAACTGTGACGCCAACATTATTTCTAGTCTGATAAATCTGGTATTCTGTCCAATGACAGAGCAGATTCGTTGGTTACCCTTTTATACATTTTGTTCAATTGAATAAATCCACAGATATAAACTGAGATAAAGGCTTTTTAAATTTCTGCTTTGTGTTTTGTATCATCAGGGTTAAAAGTATTCTGACACATAAACCAAGGAGCACAAAATATGACTTTGGATTACTTCAACACCAAAATATGACAATAAAGACAAAAGAAAAATAAATGTCAGTAACGTGACTAACTTCTGTGTATTCTGTGAGACAACAGAATGATCTCACCTTTTAAAATAAATTGAGAAAACCAAATTCAGGCAGTGGTTTAAAAATCTGCTGCTGTTGCATTGCAGACACAAAATGCCAAAGAAATGAGAAGTAGTGAACACCAAAAAGGAAATTCTCTCAGTGGGCTTTTGAATTTCTAATTAAATGAAGCACAACATTCTCTTATTTTGGGTTTTCACAAATCAGGTGTCCCCTTGCTGAACTTTCGAAATAAGAACAAATGCATGAGAGAAATAGAAAACCACGAAGCTCATTGAGTCAGGAGTCTTCAGCTAATTAGCCTTTTCTGTTCGTTGAACGCTGACATGATGCACGAAAATGACAATTAACAAAAATCTGCAAAAGTGCAAAGTAAAAATAATTATTCATTATTGGTCAGTCTTACCTGCAAACGTTTCTTTGGGTCAGAAGTCGAGTCGTCGGATGATGACAGCTGGAAGACACAACTTGACCGCACGGTGCTGGTTATTCCCAATTTCTGCCTGAAAGACAAAATAATGGCCAACAAAAGCATTCATTCCACTGGAGGCCATGGCTGCAGGTCACAGGTGCTGGGACTGCCTGTCCACCTCTCCAGTTTTCAACAATAAAACAAATAAACTAACACGAAGTGTCACTAACAATAGAATCCTTCTCAATCAACCCCATTTTGACTAAAAGTGCTTTTTTCCGAGGGGTCCCTGAAGGCCTCAGTGATTAGTGGCTGAGCCACCTGTGACACTAAAAACAGGAAAAGTCCCCAAAATGAAGTTTGTTGTCCTCCAACAGCTGCCTGGTTAAGAAGAGAGGAACTTTCTGTGTGTCTGCATCTGTCAGCTGATGGTAAGTTTAAAAATCATAATTTAACCAAAACTATCCGAGTGATCATCCAACTGTTCATTCATTCAAGTTCAGAAGTCAAAAGGTGCTTTATTCATGAGAAACTTTAAATATTGTTCCCAATATTTCACATATCATGGCTGATTTGTGCATTTGTAGAGCAGTTTAAACAGCAAATTGAAGGAAAATATTTTATATATAAAATCTGATATCAAAACTTGAGCATCTGTAATTATCTCGCCTTCTTCTATGAATATATTTTTATTAGTTTATATGTTTGTAGATCTCTGAATGATCATTTTTTTTACGTACATATGCAAGAAACAGTTAACGCCAGTTAACGGTGATAAAGCACCCGGACACCTCAGAAAAAACTAAAATGATAAATCCATATTTCACTGACAGTTTCTAATTCATCTTCCCGGTCCACATCTTAGAGTGAATGAGATGGCCGAAGGACATGACGGGGGTGACGGCTTTGGGACATCAGCGTCTGTCTCGTCTCCCTGCTGCAGCTCCACCCAAACATGGCCACCAACTCCATCTCCCCTGCGGCCCCCCTGGATGAGTGCTGGTCAGCGGGATAAGGACTGTGGAGACCCTCAAACCGGGATGCAGACGAGCGAACTCCCGTCGTCTCATTTCTACGAAGAGCTCTTCTGCAGCAGCCGGACTCCCGGCCCCCTCATGCCTCTGGCCGGGGCCCTCATGAACTCCTCCAGCCCGCACAGCGATGTGGTGAAACAGGGTTACTTGGGCAAAGTGGAGCGAAGCCACAGAAGATATTTTGTCCTGAGAGCGGGAAGTCACACCGGGCCAAGCCGACTGGAATGGTACAAGAGCCAGGAGAAGTTCACAACGATGGAGAAGTCTGCTGGCAAAACTGTGCTGTTTGGGTCGAGCAAACAAGGGTTGGTCCAGGTTTCTCCGTGAACGTATCCAAGTTATCGTTTATTGTGCGCTGAACTGATTCTCTCTCCCCAGGGTGATTTACCTGAGGTGCTGCCTTGGTGTGAGCCGGACTGGCAGCACCAGGAAAGGTCATACGGTGTCGGTGTATGCTCCTGATCAGACCGTGGTGATGGTGGCCGAGGACCAACACAGACAGGACGAGTGGTATCTGGCCATCAAGAAGCTGATGGAGGAAGAGCAGAAGGACGAAGAGCATGGAGAGGTTCTCGATGAAGAGGACGATGGGTACTGCACTCTGCCCCCTGCTGCGTCCTTCAAAGAGGTGAGACACGACTTGATTTTTTTGGATCCTCACAAAAAATACATACGGATACACAAACGGCCTGAAATGAATTTAGAAAGAGACCACACAAACAAAATGTCAGCCTCTGTAGTGACAGCTGGATTAGAAATGTAAAAATTTCACCTTCGTCTAAGGTCTGGCCCGTCTCGGTGAAGCCCAAAGGTCTGGGTCGTTCCAAGTCCCTCACAGGAGAGACCCGGCTCTGCCTCACAGCCACCTCGCTCATCTTGGTCAGACTGGCCACTTCCGATTCGCCGTCAGTCACCATACCGCTGCTCAGTGTCCGTCGCTTTGGCCACTTGGATGGCTCGTTCTTCTTGGAGCTCGGCAGGTCGGCACCTGATGGTCCCGGAGAGATCTGGATGGAAGCCAGAGACCAAAGTAATGAAGAGTCCAGGCTGTTCTGATCTTAGTGCTGCCTTTCTGTTGGACTGTGACCCTTCTCATGATGTCTGTTCTGTTCAGGAATCGCTCAGCAAATTCACGAGGTGGTTCGGGAGACGGTGCGAGCACTAAAAGCTCTTCCCGACTTCAGCCGCTCACCGACCTCCAACCACAGCCTGCCTCAGGCACTTCTGCTGTCAAAGCGCAGCAGACCAAAATACAGAGAGAAGATGGTTCATGTGAGATCACCTGCTTCTCTCCTGGCTCCCGGAACCACTGACGTCCAGACGAGTCCAACACCCTGCCAACTGGATAAAACGGAGAGCCTCACCTCACATCTCAGCCCGTTTAGACTTCCTCCGGCTGTGGGCTATATGGACATGAGAAGGAAGCCCTGCGGCGTTGCTGCCTGCAGGAAGGACACCTTGGAGCTGGGAGAGGAGGAGGAGGAGGAGGAGGAGGAGGAACCGCAGGGGTACATGATGATGTCTCCACAAGTCAGCCACAGTCCATCTGGGCTGCCTCAGGATGACTATGAGACCATGGTGAGCCCAGAAAAAGGCCGCAGGCCGCCCTTCACTTCCTCCTCCTCGTCTTCCCTCCAGACATCATTCAGCAGGTTAGTTGAAGCGTGGATAAAAATGATTGATGCTTCAGGCGTAAACTGCCGCAGTTGTTCTCAGTCTACACCCATTTCAGTAGCTTCGTCAGCAGATCTGACTAACTGCAAACTCACATAAATTACAAATTAAAAAAAAAAAGAAGAAGTAATGAGACATTTATTGACTGCACTGTCTGACTTCTGTTCCTTTCAGCTCCATGTCTGACAGCAACTCTCCCATTCACCCGTCACATCGTCAGACCAATGAGTGCCACAAGTCGCACTGGCTGGTGACCTCAGTCCAACAATCAGAAATCGGCTGCACGGCTCGACCACTGGATGATGATGATGATGGTGATGATGCAGAGCAGGAGCAGAAGTCAGTTGAGTGCATGTGTCTTTCTGAGCAGGCAGCTTCTCCTCCCGTGGAGAGCTGTAACGGGTCTGACCTGATGCCTCCATTTCTCACGAGTGGACCCATCTTCACCAGGCCAGTCCAACCAAGTCCAAACTCGGATACAAGCCAGTGCAGTCGACTCAAAGCTGCACCAGAGCAGTCAGCTGCCAGAAGATGTCTGCTGACGTCCTGTCTGCCCTTTTGTCTCCAAGCAGAGGATGGATCCTGAGCGTTTGTCATTATTTTTATTCTGGTGCAGCAGGTAATGTAAGCAGGCATGCAGACCTGAGCTCTCATCAGGTCACCGAAAGGACTGATGTGTCCTTTGGGGAAGAAAAGGTTCCCACAAACAAAAAAACAAAACTGACGAAGGAATAATTAAGGATTTCAGTGTTGCTGGTGTTTCTAGATACATTTGTGTGGTCTATACACTGAACGCTGTGTGTTTGGTTAGAAAAAAAAAAGTAGTTTTTGTTTTTGACAATTTATTTTTCTAGCAATGCACTTAATGTGTTTTTTCATTTAGCTTATTCTTGTCTTGTAGCGTCAACCTTGGAATTTTGGGCCTAAACTTCACTTTAAAGATGTTTCACTGTCATATGAGCTAATTAAAACAATAAAGTCATGAATGCACACTTTCTTTATTCCTTTCTTGATAACATTGACACAAGTACATGCGGCTCAGATAAGATTTGTTGACATGCTGTCTTTCATTATTCAAATACTGCCTATTTATAAGGAGCTACAGTGTCTATGCTGTGTACTGAAGCTCTGTTTAGCTTCAGTAGTTTTGTTCAACATAATTAGATTTTTTATATATATATATAGATGTGTGTGTGTGTGTGTGTGTGTGTGTGCGTGTGTGTGCGTGTGTGCGCGATGTATTTAACAAAAAAAAAGCTTGAGCCAGAAAACGAAACGAACGAAAGCTCATGCATGTTAACGCATTCTGAAAATTAAGTTCTTCATTCACAGAACAAATTCAAATGTCTCATATGAAGTGTAAAAGGTTGATTTCATGTGTTGTACTTCCTCTGTTGCTGAGCTTTAGATGTTTCAGTGCGGCTGTCTATGTCCTCTGTAGGTCCGGCTTGCTCCCTGATGGGTGACATCGGTCTCTGACGTCCTATTCTGGATCTTTTCCCAGAGCTTCTTACTCTTCAGCACCGTGCACTGTTGGATCACACAGAAAAAGTCAGGCATGTTTTCTTTTCCTCTTTTGTGATAATTTGTCTGAGAATGAAATGATTTGTGTCTGAGAAAGTTATGAAGAATACTTCCTCACAAAAACAAAACAAAACAAAGAGCTCCTGATTTTTGCATGTTTGGCATTTCACCTTTTAATGGAAGCTTGTGCTTCTCCCCGCCTTGCAGAGCCTCATTTGGGGACTCACCAGTTCCAGCAGCGTCAGCAGGCCCGACAGCAACGCCACAGAGAACATGATGACCATGAAGGTGGTTTTCTCTGCAGCCTTCGAGGTGATGCATTCAATCTTGTGACAACAGATTGCGTTGCTGGCAACGTAACTGGCAGATTGGGAGAAGCCGAAAATCAAAGCCTGCCCGTTGCAAATCCCGCCTGGAGACAGAGAAAGGTAAAAATAATTCGTCAATTCTCGTACAAGCTAACTTTTTCAGATTAATGACGTGATACTCTGAACTGTGAGACCGTTGCCTGACTCACCTCCAGAAGAACCAAAGATTTGATCAAATGAACATCTCATTAACTACCTTATCTTTCCTGAATGAATGTCGACCAAGTAGCAGAGGAAAATCAGACCAGGAGCCAGAATGAGAAGAACGTGGAGATGAAATGAATGTAATGAATATCAGATCTAAAAGAAAACAGAACTCTTCTTCGTAAATATTAGATCACAATCATTGGAAGGTTAACACCGATACCTGCAGTGTCCAGTCATTTGGCAAAGAGAAGCGCTGAAATTGATTGAACACAACGTTTTCACAGAGTGGTTGTTGTCTGCTCAGTCTTCATGCCAGACCGGCTGCACTGCTGCCGAACCAACTAAAAAATGGGGAGGACGGTTTTACCTGAGACACAAGAAACCCAGAGATAATTCTCACTTGATCTGCTTGAGTAGCATGTAACAATCAAATCCTCTCCAATGTTGTTTTCATATATGAACACGATGGTGTATTATGTAACCTTGCTAGATTTAATCACAGTATTTCCTTTGTTTTCCTTTCAGTGCCGCAGGGCCAGCAGCTGACTGAGGGAACTCTCCTCGACCTCCGACCTCAGCTGAAGGTTCACTGTGCGGTGTGCGTCTTCCCGCCTTGACATGGCTCTCAGCACCACACTCAGCACGAGGGAGATGATGGGAGAAGATGCTGTAAACATTATAACCACGCACGGGGTGTGGGACAGTCAACTGTGTCAAAACACTGAGGCCCTTTGCATCGATAGAGGGCCTCGACTGCACCACAACAAATGCAACCTTCAATGGAAACACAATTAAGTGCCTTAAGTAAGTCTGTTTTTGTCTGCATATGAAACTAGTGTGAAGCCCATTAAGATTTAATATTCTTCCATTCTTGGATATATCTTTGAGGTAATCTACATTTTTTTGTAAATGTCTGCATACGTCTCACCTCGACCAGTCTGACAGAACCCATGCAGACCAGGTACGCCCCAAGAGTGTGACCTTTGACCCCATCATCGCGTGTAGTCTTGTCCAAAAGGGAATAGAGCAGCTGTTTAATCTTTTATTTTTTGTCCTTTATTTTGGCAGTTGTTCAATGAATGGTTACCGAGTAGTGTCGCCTGGGACTGCCACTTGAAGAGCAGGCTTCTCAGGAAATCTGGTTTCAAACTGATCGCTGTCTGTGCTGTTATGAGAAAGGGTAAGAAGTGGACAGCACACATCTCCATCACTCAATAGACAAACGCACAACATTTAGTGACAGGGAAGGATTCAGCCTGTGGAAGTCGTGTGTATGTGAACATCAGTTCATGATGGCATGAGTCCAGTTTACATGCCTGGAATTTCCTCTTTCCTGTAAACTTTTCCCACTCTGAGCAGGACATGACTTTCTAATTTACTGAAGGACAAACCTACACAGTAAGAACATTCTGAAAATCAGACCCAGACAACTGTGGTTGTCTAGTTTGTGCCTTCAAACAGTAGAACTATGGATTTAAAACAGAATACAGCAGAATCAAACTCTCAGCTTCGTTCAAGTCGAATCTTTATTGTCCATGTGACCCACGTGGTTTTACAAATAAAGCATACAGTGATTGGGGAAAAAAAAATTAAAAGCACAAAACTACTTTCTAAAAAAGCTCATCACAAGTCCTACAATAAAAACCCCACAGCCTTGTTTCTACCACTGGTTATATTTTTTAAGTTATGCTAGAGCAGAGATGAATTCACATCCTACCCTCCGCCAGCTGGAAACATCTTCTGTTCCTTTCTTTGGTGAAGAGTGATCACTACAGCCTCTGAAGAAATGTTCTTCTGCTGCCTGATTGGAAATCCTGCCTCTGGGGGGGGCCACAAATCAGCTCTTGACATTGCATCTGGTTTTCCTTAAATTTTATCTACTTTGTTTTAATGTTAATGAAAAATCCAATTAAAGACGAAAACAGCCAAAAACAACAGAATAATAATTATAATACATGATATGACAAAATATATTCATCTATCTGATAGGTGTGATTTTGTTTCTAAAAGGTTTATATATTTTTATTATTCTCAAAAGTGAGAATATTAATTTTTTAACTGCTTCTTTGAGTTTTTCATCAAAAGGAAAAAGAAAAGAGAAGGAGCGCGATGACTCTGCACGTCGTTGACAGTCGGTGGCTTGAAACAGCAGCAGGAGACTGGAAGCTTCCTTTTGTAGATGATTTTCTCCTTGAAACAAGCTCGTGTTGTGCTGAATGTCTGAGACAGGAGGAACCGCTGGGGCTGCCTGAGTCCAGTCCAACAGCTCAGTGAGCTGGATCAATAGACGGGGTTCAAGTCCTGAGACTGCTGGTTCCTTTTTGACCTGCAATACACCATGAAGACGTTTAAAGGCTCCAGCGAAGATCCTCAGCCCAGCAGGGGGAGTAGCTCGGTCAGATAGAAGACTGATTTGGCCTCCATACACCATGAAGACACTGAATGGTCTCGGGGTTGGATAGCTCAGTGTGTATTCATGCTGGCTATAGAACCTGCTGGTTATGGGTTCAATTCCCACAAGTGTAAGTGCTAAGTCTGGAGGAGTCAGGTCACTGGGACCTGGGGAGAGTAACCATCCCCCCCACGCCCTGAGTTTGGGTGCCGATACAGTAGAATTTAGCTTAGATGGGGGGCTTTTAGGGGGTTGTTGGGTTCTCGCGGCAGCGACGTTAAAGTGCTCGTCCGCTCATAGTCAGGAGGGGTGGGGGGGTTGTGGAGGGGGGGCTGAGAACCCACCCGGCAGCGACGTTAAAGTCGCTCGTCCGGTCATAATGTGTCGGTGCCTGAGCAGGGATGAGGTCTCCTGAACCTCCAATAGAGTAGAAATAGGACCCAACCCCTTTTACAAGTCCAGATCCATCATTTAAAAAAAAAAAAAAAAAAAAACATTCTTTGGGGCTGGAGTTGAACCCACAACCTTCCAAAGTCCAAACAACCAGCCATCTGACTGAGCTAACCATCCTGACTGAGTCTGGAGCTCCGGGTGTATTTGACTTTTTACTTTACATGTCAGTGTGCAAAAATAAATTGACACTGTTGGGATTCGAACCTTCAACCTCAAGGACTCCAACCAGTCACATTACAAGCTGAGCAACCAGGTCAGACAGCTTACAAATGGTTTTTGAGTCTATGGAATCTGGTTTTGTTCACTGAGCCTGAAAACTGAAGTAGAAGGCGGGGGTGTTTGGCTGAGCAGCTGCATGACGCTATTCTGATTCTAGCATGAAAAAAATCTAATTTCATCTTAAGTGAGACTTCAGTTTGCATCTCCGGGACGAGTTTAGAGGACATGGAGTAAAAGTAATGTAGAGTGAGCCATCAGCACTCGTTGACTGTTCGATATGCTGCATTAAAATGTCACGAAGACAGACTGAGGCGCTCTGCTTCGTGTTTCCTTTAAAGGAAATGTGATTCAGTGAAAGGCTCCTGATGGATCTTCTTCCCTGGCAGCTTGCACAGCTGTTAAGCTGAGCCGTCCTCAGCTTTCAAACTCTTTCTTTGTTTAGATATGTCTTCCAGAGGACACCACAGCAGTAGAAGTGAATTTGGCCTTCATATGTTTCTGACCGAGTCAAATTGTGACAGAAAAGTTAGAAATTCTCATCGGGATCATCGCACGTGGAATAAAGAGTTTAATATCATTTACAAAAGTCCAGCGAAAGCTTCAGAATTCAAAAGGAACATTACAGAAGAAATTCCATTCTATTTTCATATAAATAAGTTACTTTGACAAGCAGTCTTGAAAGGTAGAAAGTGAAGAATATTCAAGTGTTACAGTTGTTTTCTGTTCAGAAATGTTGAACCTGCTGCGTTTCTCTCACCGAGGTCGGCTCAGAATCACCGCAGGAGTGCACGTGTTTCTGTGTTGTGATCAGTTTACCTTTTAAACCCCGGATCTGTCAAACATGCACAGAAGCTGGATAAGTGTGACACACAAAAGGCCCCACAAACGGCATCCGGCTGATTTCACACCGTGACTTGTTGCTTGGGTCAGTAAAATGTTTCCCTGGAGGAGGAGAAGAAGAAGAGAGAGGGGAACACAATGAGATGACGTCTGAAGTCCACACTGAGCTGATGCTGTCTGGGAACGCTCTCCTACAGCAGCTCCTCTCCGGCTCAGTCCTCCTTCAGGTTGTCGATCAGCTCCTGTGTCTGCTGGGCCAGCCGCCTCCTCTCAGCCTGCTGCCTCTTCAGGGCCTCCTCTGCTCTCTTGCTCTGGTAGATCTTCACCCCGGCGAAGGCCAAACATAGCAGCAGTGTCTTCAGGGCCAGGATGTACAGGAGGACGGGGACATTGTCCAGAGCCTGAGGACAGACAGACAGACAGTCATGGAGGAGATGGAGGAGGAGGAGGGAGGCACTGACAGGCCTCAGCTGTTTTGGGGGGGTTAATTTGGTCACACAGGAGGAGGGGAGGGGGCAGCTACACACCAGGTCCACCATGTGAACTGCTCTGAGGCCAGCCTCATGAATTAAACTGATCGCTGGCCGTTTTCTGCACACACTCATCCAGATGAAGCAGCTCGGACTCTTTTTTTCTGCTCCAGCTCAAACTCACCACGACAGGTGACGCGACACGTGTTTAGCAGCGTTAGCACGAAGCTAAGAGCCGAGAACGACGGAAGTCGACGAGTTCCGGGACAATCAAAAGATTCTCTGATGAGGGAAATGTTAGAAACGACTCTTAAATAACAACATTTAAGATTAATTACCTTCCAGTTGATCATTTTCTCTCCGTCGTGTTGATTCCTCCGACGCTCAGCTCGTCTCCTAAGGCGGGGCTTGTACTCAAGGACCAATCAAATTGCAGGATTCTGTGACGTACTTGTGTTGCGTTCAAGGAACTCGGAAAAAACAGTTTTTTTACTGAACACGAACAGACTAAAAAACGAAAAACTTTAAAGAAAAGAAAAATAAAAATGGATTCTGGTCATTTCTGGTAAACAAGGGCTGATATATTTTAATTATTCCTTATTTTGACAACGCAGCAATTAAAAGAAGCGAAATATTCAAATTCACAGTGTTCATTTTATTTCTTCAGTAATTCGTGACCAGTAAAAAAGTTCGTCATTGAACTTTATTTTATTCTGCCATCTTTTTTGATTTTTCTATTTATACCTCCAAAACTGGACACTGATATATTATCTATTTGTCCAACAAAGAATAAAGAATTGGAAAAAACAAATCAACACCGAGCTCTGAAGCTTTTTTCTCCCCTTCATTTATATTTTAATTGATGTAATTATTAGTGTTTTAAAAATAATTTCTGACGATAGTTTGCACTTCCGGTTCCTTTTATCATTTTTATTACTCTTACTATTATTATTATCTCCCATTTCCTCTGCTGCCAATAAAACCAGCTGTATTATTAACTACTGTTTATATGGATATAAATATAAATATTTTTTTTCTCAAATAGCTGGACACGAATAAAATAGTTTGTTCATAAAAAAGCTTCCCGCCTACTCCGCATGCGTAGTCACGGTGGCCGAGAGGTTAAGGCGTTGGACTCGAAATCCAATGGGGTTTCCCCGCACAGGTTCGAATCCTGTTCGTGACGAGGCTTTCTTATTGCTGTCCTCCACATTTTACATCAAATATGTCCGAAGTTTAACCCAACAGAGCAACAGCAGCGATGCTTGATGCTTTTAGAGCAGATAAAGAGATTTTATTCACTGCTGAGCTGAGGTTTCCTCAGGTCTCTGTGGGGGGATCCGCTTCATGCTGCAGGACTCCAGTTCAGTCCCACATCCAGAGTCTGGGCCAACAAATGTCATGTTCACACAAAAGATGGAAACTGAGACTTAACCCCACCTAAAGATAAAATATTAACAGTAGAACTGACTGCCTCACATTTTATTTTGTTGTGGGACAAAATGAAGCAAAAACGTTTCTTCGGGATGATGGAACAGAACAAACCCGGAGCCTGTTTGCACTGAGATATCACAGGATGTTAACAAAGAGCCACTTTATTGAGCCTCATTCATCAATCACTGTGTCTATCACTGTAATTTATTTACACTGGAATCATGTAACCTGACTCTGGTTTGGCCTGCTTTTTCACATTAAACATCACAAACAGGAGAAGACATGCAGTTTCTCTAATTTGGCAGGTTCAGGCGTCACATGCTGTGAGAGTGAGGAAATAAGTGTGAGCACATGGAACAAACACACTTTACCTTTTGGCTCATGTTCATCACTTTGGATAAGCAGAAAGAAAAATAAATCAATTATCTATGAAAAATCCACCTCAACATTCTGTTTCCATCCAGCCAAACTTAATCCGCTCATATTGTCACTTAATGCTATTAAATCCAAGAAAAGGAACAAAACCAACAACGAAGCGATCGGAATGTGATTAATTGGTTTTGTTGAGGAAAAACATCAGCTTTATCCTTTCAGAGTAAAGAAATGGTGCTTTTCTTTGTGTCTTTCTTCTATCTATGAGAACGATCTTTCTCTTTGGGAGCGTGATGTGAGGTGTTGCGTTGAACACAACAATGGGTGTGACCCGCAGACGACAGTGTCCTGTGTCATCTGCACCTTCCTAACTGAATCCCGATGGACTCCTTCACTTCAACGGCAGATGCATTTTAATCTCTCAATGCACTCGATCCATCCGTACTCTTTTCATATGAAATTGTTCTATGAGACATCCAGCACATTGAGGAGAGAAGAAGAAGACGCCACGTTCTCTCTGCTGTCCTGCATTCAACAACCTGTAAAGTCAGACGAGGTAAGACGTTGACCTTTGTTTACTAGTGGTGATTGTTCTCCCAGGAGACAGTGGACAGTCCCAGCAGTGTCACACGCTCCCCATCTCCATGGCTCCTCCTCTGACGGGGCGGGACGGTGAGGGAGGAGAAGCCTCCCCTTCCAGTGGCGAGTGGGGTGAAGCGTGGTGGCAGATGTGCTCAGTAGCGCCCCCTGTGGTTCGTCCTGGACATGGTGAGAGGGAGAGAGACAGAGGACAGAGAGGAGACCTCCCAGTACAGAGAGCGAGACAGGAAGAGCTGGTAGAGGATCACCATGGCGATGGACTGGCAGAGGATGACGCCGATAGTCACCACCTGCAGGGGAGGAAGATGAGGAACAGAGTTTGTGTTTTTCTCCATTTCTGCTTCCAAAGCACAATCGCGTCGTGTTCGTTTGTGTGTTCAAACCTTCTCCCTCTGGTGATCGTTGAAGACGACAGACAGGAAGACGAGGACTGGGTGACAGAGGAACCACAGGAAGCATCCCTGAAACGAAAGGCCGCAGGACCCCGTGAAGATCTGGAGGGTGTTTGTGGGGCCGGATGCTGCAGGCCTGCGTGTAGGGCAGCTTACCTTGGCGAAGCTGAGGTAGAAGTCCCTCTTCAGGGTGCTCCTCTCAGTGGAGATGATCTGGTAGAGGACGGAGGCCAGCAGGAGAGCGAGGCCGACTCTCAGAACGATGAGCAGGATGCCTGCCAGACTCTGCTGGACGTGGTAGCTGTGATGTTCACTCTCTGACTCTGAATATTGCTCCCACAGCAGCAGCACACCCTGAAAATAACACTCTTTTACTCCCTGCTGCTCGAACATGATAACAGCTGATGGTTGATGATAAATATAATACGTTTGTGATTTGAAGCTGTCTGAGTGTGACTCTGTGTACCTGCGTCACCACTCCGCCAACAGCGACGGCCGTGGAGGCTGGAGACTGTTCCCACTGCAGAGGCCTGGACTGGGGCTTCCTGCCTCGACTCAGAGTCCAGCCCATACACAGACTCAGTAACATGTACAGCATGGACACCTGGGACACCATATCCCAGACTGCACCGGGCCAGGGAAAGGCAGAATTAATAACCTGTCTGTTTAAATATGATTCACATGGTGATCCAGGATGGAGGTGAGAGGATCTTACACTCGGCCAGGCTGCCCATCAGAGGAATTCCAACACCATCATGAGAATACCTGCAGAGCACAAGATGAGGGAGGACGAATAAATAACAAAGGTTTGGAAAGTCAATGAGGTCTAATGTGACAACAATGTCAATGTGTCGCTGTGGTGTCGCTGTGGTTCATGTTGGATCTACCTGGCCAGGTGGGTGTAGGTGCAGAGAGCGGAGCAGCCCTGTAAAGCCAGCGCCATGGTGAGCACCTTCAACACGGTGTTCATGGGCCCTCCCTTCCTCAGAGCCTGATACAAAGGCTGGAAGTAGATACAGGAGGCTATGAAGTAGGCCAGCAGCAGGAGGAAGTAAAAGCTGTGCAGACCTGAGAGACAGAGAGGAAACATTTTGACCCACATTGATGTCAGATCTATGAAAAAAGCAGGTATGCACAGAGTTCAGCTCAGACAGTTCAGATTAGGGTTCCTTAAACATGGTTCTAAGCATGAAGAGCGTTCCTGCTGTCCGACCTGCCTCCTCGGCACTGAAGTGCTCCAGAGGATTCCCAGCTGAGTCGGCGTTGAACAGCAACACCGTAAAGCTTAGGTCAGGGTGAGAAGGAATCACTGCACTTTCCTGAAGAGGCAGAGGAGAAAGAGAGTGAAGACAACTTGACAAATGACTAAATTAAAATCTGACAAAAACGTAACTGTGCTGTTTGCAGGAATTAACTTCCAAATGTGCCAAAACAAAAAAATAGATCTTACTCCTACGTGCACAATAAAATATTCACCTGCTTCTATTGCCAGCTCATTCACTGAAATGCTCTTTTATAGATGTAATGCATTCAATTCAGCTAATTCTAATGTGCAGCTGCCATCTCTGCTTTGGTTTTTATACTCACATGAAAGCAGCTACACAGATTTCAGACTGTGCATGAGTGTTCGTATGAGCAGGACTGCTTTTAAAGGAATCTTTCATCTGAACCTTACCTGGCATGTGTATCTGTCGGCGTACAGAGCCTGCCAGGCTGTGGGGGAGGACTGTCGAGGGATGGTCTGGTTGAACTCTTCCTGATTGAGAGAAACTGAAGGAGAGAGAAGAACAAATCAGCAGAGCTGCAGCACATCCATCGGATCAGAAGTCAGGCCATGCTGGTCCTTACTGGTGAAGGAGGCTCTGGAGAGTCTCTCTGTGCAGCTCAGGTTGTCCAGGTCCGAGTCCAGATTCTGATACAGCAGCAGTCTGGACTCCTTCTCTGCAGCCAGAGCTGAGTTTTCCAGCCGACAGACCAGGAGACCATTATCACCTACAGAAGACAGACAGGGACAGACAGGGTCCAGAAAAACTGCTTCATTCGCCCTGTTGATTAATTCATCAATCAATTCAAGAGATTCAACAGAAGCTGATAAACACACTTTTCTTTTCGGTCATGATGAACAGGAAACATGAATCTGTTGCACATTAACACCACAAAGTGTGTGCTGATGGAGTGACACGTTAGCAGCAGCACCGTTGTTGTTGTTGTTACCTTGAAACATGAATTTAGTGACGAACTGTCCTCTCTGCTGTCTCGCCGCTTCGCTCCGGAAAAGTCCGCTCACAGTTTTGGCCGAAGCCTCCGAGCCGAGCAGCAGGACGGCCAGAAGAGAGGCCACCAAACGGGACATTTCCCCCCCCGGAGCAGCTCACAGACACCGGCTGAGAAACGTTAGCTTCGTTCAATGAGCCACGAAGTCAACCAGCTGCGGCAAGCTAGCCTGCGTTAGCTGCGGCTGCAGCCGGAAGTCCTGTCTCCGTCCCTCAAATAAAAACATTTGCATGTCTTATTTTATTTTTTTAATATGTAAATAATACAGAATGACGCGTGAAAACGTAAAACACGAAGGTGTCTGATTTGGAAATGTTAATTTAAACAGGAGTGTCATTTAAAAATATCAGCGTGTAAAAAAAAAAAAATAAAGAGCTCGGTTTCTTATTTTGAAAAACTCCCGGAAGCTCTATGTTTACAATCGCCGACTTCGAGCTCGATGACAGTTTGGTTGACGTGAGATTTGCCCAATCGCGGAGCACTTCTTTAACTACGTCACAAAGACCCGACCAACCAGAGAGCAGAAGCGCGTCCCACTCGTGGTAAATGCCCCGCCCACCTTCAACGTGTCAACACTGCCGTAAAGCTGCCCGCAGCTGTCGCGCGTCAGGCTGTCATCCGGCTCCGGGACTCGGGAGCTGGACCGGATTATGGACTTTGTCAGGACCGTCCTGGTCACTGGAGGATCTGGATTCATGTGAGTCCCCCGCATCACTTCCCGCTCATTACTACTAACTATTAGTTTCATGCTAACTGTAGCGTCATAAAGCAATATTAAACATGAAACATAATCTTTCTGTTTTATGTGTTTTACACACCAGCTGCATTCATTCATTCTTAATTATCTGATATTTGTAGTCATTTCTCATGTTTCTGAGCTGTTACAGTGTATTTATTCTCTCTTCAGTGGCTCACATCTTGTGTGCTCCCTGGTCACCAGACAGCCTGACTGGAGGATTATTAACCTGGATAATGTGAGTCTTTCCTCTTTGTGTGTGTTCAAAATGGATGAAGTGATATAAAAGCAGGTCTGTGATGCTGTGATGCTGTGACCCCCCCTCCCACCCCCACAGTTGGATTACTGCTGCAGCCCCAGGAGTCTGCAGAGCATTGAAGGCAGAGCCAACTACACCTTCATCAGGGTGAGACAGCAGAGAGCAGCTGAAGACAAACTCCACAGTGACCGATCGTCAGTGGTGGGTGATGTCTGTGTGGGTCTGCTGTGTTTCTCTACAGGGGGATGTGTGTAACTCACGGCTGGTAAACCACATTTTCAAGACAGAGAACATTGATGTGATTTTCCACCTGGCAGCAAAAACACACGTTGGTGAGCAGCAGCAGTCCGACACACACACACACACACACACACGTCAGGCTGTGTACCAAGCTGATGTCACAGTTTCCACACACACTGTTTTCTCTCAGAGTCATCATTTGAAAGTCCGTCTAGTTTCCAGCGAGTTAACGTTGATGGAACCAGAGTTTTATTAGGAGCTGCCCAACAGGCCCGACACCAGCCACAGCGCTTCATCTACGTCAGTACGGACGAGGTCTATGGAGCCAGTCTGGACGAGGTCAGTGAAGAGCTGAGACAGACGTGTGGAGGCGGAGTATGTTTCTTTTATATATTTCTGCATTTTATTCCCTGTAGGTGTTCGATGAGAGCAGTCCAGTCAGGCCCTCCAACCCGTATTCTGCCACTAAAGCAGCTGCAGAGCACCTGGTCAGGTCCTACTGGGATAAATATAAGGTATAGATTGTTTTTTATTATGTTGTGTGTCACATTTGCTTTAGTTAGTTTAAAATCAGATTCTACTTAAAATAAGGTCTGTGAATACAGTTATGGAAGTTCTGCATGTTAAATTCTGCTCCTCCTCCTCTTTTCAGTTTCCAATCATTATCACCAGGAGCAACAACATCTACGGGCCCAGGCAGTACACGGAGAAGGTACAACGTCCTGACCAACTACAGCTGATGAATGGAGTTTTGTCAGTTCATAATTCATCATCTTGATCTTTCAGGTCATTCCCAGGTTTCTGAGCCTCTTACAACTGAACAAGAAATGGTGGGTTTGCTTTAGTTTTTGTTTTGGAGAAACTTTGTTTTATCGTGTCTATTTGACGATGAGGGAAAAATAGATCAGAGTAAATCTAGTTCCTCTTTCTTTTTTTGCCACAGCACTATCCAGGGAACGCTGCCTAAATCCCGCCATTTCCTGTTTGTCAGCGATGCCATCAGTGCCTTCCTGCTTGTTCTGGAGAAAGGGATTGTGGGTGAAATCTACAATATGGGAACAAGCTGTGAGATTCCTATCATGCAGCTGGCCAAGGAGCTTATCAGGATGGTGGGTTTTTTTTAATTCACATCTAGTTTGTAGAAGTCGTACATTTTCATAAAAATCATTAATGAGGCAGTTGTTTCGGGTTTTTTTTTTTTTAGGTCAAGAATGTGCCAGACTCTGAAGTGAATGACTGGCTGGAGTTTGTGCCTGACAGGTGAGTCGAAAAAACACAAAGCATTAACAGGAATCTCCTCCAAGTTTAGTATTTTATGAGTAACAGGTAAGACTTAGACTTAGATCCTGCTTGATGATTCACACAACAGCAAGCAAATATTTCCCAGAAAAATCTGAGTCTACCTCTGAATGTACTGATGTACAGGCCGCGGGTCGACCTGCGTTACCCCATCAGAAGTGAGAAGCTGCAGCAACTGGGCTGGAGGGCCGAGGTGTCCTGGGCCGAAGGCATCAGACACACTGGTACACTAACACACAGACACCACAGGACATATTAGATCCCTCCATTCAAGTCCAAAATCACCACCCAAAAATAAATAATGATGTGAGACATTTAAAAACTCTATGACAATGTGTACTATTAATTCTGTTTTCATTATCTCACAGTCAAATGGTACCAAGACAATCCAGATTTCTGGTCAGACCTGAGCGAGGACCAAGAACAAATCAGAAGCCGGCTGGAAAAAGCTCCCAAAAACCAATAAGTGTCCTCAGCTACGCAGCTCCAATGTCAGGACGCCAACTGAACAAAACCACCAAGCAGTGACGGCATCTTTTAAAGTTTACATGATATCTATGTAGCTAAACACATTCTAGGAACACGTGATACTTTTCCATTGTCTGATGGTCGTTTCCTTCAACCAGAGCAAACATTGGAAATCAATGCACTTTATCTTGATATCATTTTTGACATAATCCAACACGGTGTGTTTTTAATTTGTTCTTTTGCAATTAAAGTCAGCAGGTATCTTATCAATCAAGGGACCAAATATTCTGGTGAAGCTGCACAAACTTGTGATGTGTAGATATGCTTTAGTAACCCGTTTACTGTAAACCTGGGATTTGATTTATGCCCCCCACCTCATGTTGAACCAGGAGCATTACATTCTACCTGCCACAGATGTGGTGAAAGGTGCAGCTTTAAACTCTGAATCCTGGTGCCTGAAGTGATGATTTCCCTGATTCTGCCAACACCCAGCATGTGCGGCAGGTTTTAGCAGCAGCTGTGAAGGTGAAAGTTCATTTTGTTTTACTTTGATTAGTCTCAAACCTTTATTCTGACAGTGGCCTTGTAAATAAAAAATAATAATTAAAAAAAAAAGTGAAGTGAATTTAAAGTCAGGGTTTTTGTCATATGATGCTGTGAAATGTATTTAACTTCAAATAAACTAATTATTTCATACTACCAAGGTATCCAACACTGTTCATGCACACATCCACTGAGGAAGTTGAAAACAATACAGTTACATTTGCAAATCCAAACCTTTATTTATGGTAAAATCAGAATATATGCACAGTTTATTTGTTTTTTTCTTCGTGCAGTGCTCCTCTTCGTGCACAACTGCTAAACTAATACATAAAGCAAATACTAACTAACAGGCTGGTGTTGCTGTGTGTCCACACAAAGGGGGTCTGGCCAGTCAGTAATGTTTCTTCAGCTCTGTTTCATTTCAGTTCAGTCTCTAAACAGCAATCCTTCCAAAACAGATCACCAACAACTACAAATGAGCCATAAACTTAAGGTACAAAAAAACTTTGTGTGTGTTTGTGCACACGAAAGAGCCTGAAAAGTGTTAATTTTCCTGCGTGCTGTGCGTTTGATCCGGAGATGGTGAATTTACTTTGGCTCCACTGAGGCTTCTGTCACTCAGTGTGTGTTCAACAGACTGAACCATTTTGTTCCGTTCAAGCACGACAGATGAAGAGTTACGGATCAGCTGTTGGAAAACAAAACATGTCACTTTAACGTAAAGACAGCCGGATGGATCCTCATTTCTGATTGGCCAGAAGCCCCCACCCCCCCCCTCCCCCAGTGACAGAATAAACACACTGACGCCTAAAAATATGCAAATCACAACAACAGAGCAATAGAACCACAGTTAATTCTGTGTTATGAGGACTTTAAAGGTCGCCACTTGCCAGACTTTCACAACAAGGGTATCAACGGGAAGGAAAAGTGTAAAGACTCAAATAAAAATTAAAAAAACAAACATAAACAACAATCGACTTGGAGAGAATCTGGACACTTGTTTTTTGTACTGCATGTTTTCTTTTTTTTTCTTTTTTTACAAAATGGTCTTTGATCGTAGCATTTTGTTTTTTGTTTTGTGTTTTTTTTTTTTTTTAATCCAAACCTTGGCATACGTGGTGGTGTTGTCTCAAATTTTGTTTGCCAATTAAAAATGGCTGTTTATGGTGGATTTTCATTATTGGCAATGGAACCTGTCACACAAACAGGTTTATGGATCCGATACTGAGTCCAATGTGACTTTAATGGTAACCCATGAAGGATGTTTCTCTTAATATGTCACAGTCACTTTAACTGTAATAAAACTGACCCCACGTGCACATCCTCATATTGTTGGAGGAGAAGACCAGCAATGGCTGTTTTTTTTTTTTCCCCAGAATTGATGAGTGATGAGTTTTTGATGGAATAAACTCTTTTGGATGAACTTGATTGTGGCATTAATGTGATGGACATTTTGTCTGTAAGTTACTGTATTGACCAAAAGTTACAACCATATCTGTAAATATATTGGGATCATATATTCTGGCCCTGTGTCACCACGTTTATACTGAAGTTGTATGATGGACAAAAAAAAAAAAAGAAGTTAAAGTTAATCTGGTAAAAGGCAGAAAAAAGATGTGCACGTGGTGCTTGAACTGGTGTCCTGGGATCTGACATGTTTTTTGCACCAGCGACAATAATATTATTTTTGGGTTTGGATTTTTAAAACCATTTTAAAATTGTTATTATCAAAGGTTAATTGAGTGACATATCCAGAGAGAAATCCCTACACGTTGCATCTTTAACATTAAAAAGCTCACACTACCCCAGAAAAATAGAAATTTTCACTCATACCAATGACATTCAACATTCAAGTGCCAGTGTTTTTGTTTACTGTCTTTTGGTCAAGTCACTTGGTAAAATATCAACTTTTGTAATAGGCTTATAAAAATAAATATTTCTCAAAAATGCTTGATAAATTACACAAACTAGCAGCGAAAGTAGACTTGAGAACTCTGTGTGCAACAGCTGAATCCTACAGTTGCTGTTAACTAGATCTCCACCTGGTCCCAAAATAGGAAAACAAAAAGAAACTAAAATAAAACGCGCAAACTAAAATAAAAAACTGTTTCATATCTGAAGAACCTGTCCATACAGCGCACACACACACACACACACACACAGACTACACTATGGACAAATCTCTCTTTCTGACACTGATCTGTGCTACATTTCAGTTTCTCTCACACACTCACACACACCTCTCGGAGGTTTTGAAGGACGTGTGCTACAGAAGACTTTAGCTGAAGGTTAAACTAAGATCTGGAAGTTTTTTTTTGTTAAACTTGGGGTTTGAAGTCTCTTTCCAACAGAAGGGCCTGCAGGCCGCAGCAATGGGAGCATAGCACCATTATTTGTTCACTGACAATCAAAAATACTCCTGCTGGTAAGTCAGTTTCCATAGTGACGCAGAGTCCTTTGCATCTGTTGCCATGGTAACGCTGTATACAGCGCAACTGCCTCCACCTCTGTAGGGCTGGGTATCACCCTAGAATTTAAGGCATCAAAAGGTTTTGAAAAGATTCAAAAACCAGAAACTAAAGTGCTGGATTTGAGTTTTCCTTTCACAGGAAATAAAACCAAACAAGCTGAACTTTTAATCATCACAACTAAAAGTCCAAACAAACGCTACAGGGCTAATCTCAGACCAACCTAAACTACCTTAGACAGAGCTAAAGTGCTCAACAGACACGAGCCCATCCCACAAAAGTTAAGATAGACAGTTCATTTATGATGAAAAAATTGGCAACGACATTTCCAATTTCAAATCTTTTCCTTCCTGTGTGTAAAAACCTCTACGAGCTACTGCTGAACCTGTATCAGTGATTAAACACCGACAGCGTCTGAAGACACTTGTGCGTTGCCATTATGGGCCGACCAACTGTGGTGACTTTCACACACGTTACACGCTGCTGCAAAATGCACATACATCTGTTTGGATTTTACATCTACACTGAAAAATACCCAGCCCTAACCATCACCATTTCAGTCCTAAGTGAATCAGTCATTTCAAGGCACTGCGCACGTCACAATCTGAGCTGATTTGACTGGTGCCAGTTTAATCCAAACAGAGCACAGACAGAAAACAGCCCTGACAAAACTCACAGCAAGCCACAAGTTACTGATCTCTATTGCACTTCCTGTAGAAACTCATTGTGATGGGAGGGGTGAGAGTTTGGTGTGGGGGGGGGGCACAGTGGTAATAAAGTGTTGCTCCGACACAGTTCAAAAGTTATTACAGCTGATACATATAATCTGTCTTCCCTAGAAAAAGACCTCAGTACATTGCATATTCGTGTGCGCACTACGAACACGACTATGTGAAAAGATTGCTCTATAAACAAGATGAAAGGTTGAGGTAAACTGAAGTTTGACCTTCGATGACTCCCTGCTGTACAACTCAAATATTAAAAAGTCCTATACACTACCAGCACTCAACAATATACTCAGATCTCGTATCAAAACAACAGTTCCCAGCATCTGTATCGCTGCGTTGGAAAAAAAAAAAAAAAAAAAAAAGCTCAATCATTCCTTCATAGTTACGCCATCTGCCCCCTAGTGGCTGTTAGAAGGCACAGCAATGTCTACACACTGAACCAGATTCATTCAAGTGTTTGTCTCTGGCACTCAAATCTTCTGATAGGTTAGTTTTTTTTGTTTGTTTGTTTGTTTTTTTTAACCATGCTTAACATTTCCATTAAACACAAGAGACAACACTAGCTGCATACTACGTTTGTGGTTGGCAACAGCCATAGATTCAAGTAACAAATGCTGACAACGTCCCTTCTCATGCAGGGAATATGTGACAGTGTCAGCCATGTACTAAATTAGTAATATTCAGTCAACATTTAAAAAGGTAGACCCTGATTTTGGACCCGTGCCTAACGGCGTCTAATTGTCCCGAAACATCAACAACACGGTGATGTTTTTGGGCTGCGCAAAAGTGAAGAGTGTGTATCTCTGAACAAAGCTTCAGTCTCCTCCAACATGGAGCCCAGAAGTCAGATGCCCACGACATTTCAAGGTGTCCCAAAGATTATTATTAAGAAGTGCAACTTAAAGAGTTCAGGTGATGTGTCAAGAGGGTTTTAAACTAAGCAAATCCTTCAAAATTGATTGTCATTTGCAATGGTATTTCAACACATGAACTCCTATCTTCCTACTGCTCACTCCTTCATTCTTCAGTTTTCTAAGAAATCTAAGATGGAGACCGTCCACCATTGCTGCAGGAGAAAATTTACTTTGTTTCTTAAATCATGAATTTGGTTAACAGGTGCTAAAAAACATTTGTTGGGACACCTCAAACACAAATCTGGTCAACAATTTTTCTTTGCTGTTGCTGATTCTAGTCTAGCCTGTTTTACAACCAAAAGTGAGAACTAAATGTGTTTTGCTACAACAACGGTTCATGTGAAAACTGAACCACACTTCAAAAGTAGCTGAAACAAAGAAAACGCAAACAAATTTTCTGTTTGGTTCATCAGGAAGCTTGACACGGTGGAGTGTGTTAACTCTAACCCTCTACAAGAAGAGCATGGCAACTGCCCTCGAATGTTTGCCGAGACATCACTGACTTTTAATTCTTTCCACCATAAATTCTGACAGAAGGGACTGACTGGTGTCTCTGCACTATGATTCCAAGAGGATAAAATCTATTTTGTCAATATCACACCTGTTGTCTACTTGAATCATCAGTCATCCGGCCTTATTCAGCCTGAAACTCTTCAAAAGAAAAAATCGCGTTAAAGCCAACTAGTTTCCTGAACCTCCTAGCCGCCTGTGCTAAAGGGAAATAGATTGACACGAAAGTGATTTCTGATTAAAAAATGTGTCTAGAAAAATTATAGTAGACACAAAAAAATCTGAGTGTTAAACATAATTAAAGCCCACTGTAGAATTGTTTTTATATTCTTGGCATTTTTTTTTTTTTTTTACTTCTTGACCAAAAAACAACAACACTTGCATATGTTTTGTTGTCTTGGTCCAGCCTTGTCATTTGTCAAAGCCAGTGGGCAATTTGAGGGAATCTGCCTCTTGAGCATTAATTGGTAAATTATGATTGGTTCACACATGTAGTGTCCCTAAATATTATCTCAAAAGAAAATATCGGCTGAGCCTGTTCAAATTGCCCACTGAACTGAGCTTATCAGACACTGCGTGGTCCAATGTCGAGTGATCAGACGTAATCTTCTACACATCAAGTGTTGTTTCACTTTGAATTCGCTTTCTTTTTCTGTGGAGATTCTTCTCTGCTTTTAAAGGATGAACTATTTACATTAAATCTATAGTTACCTTTCACCAAAGTTATTCACATGAAAAACAAATTACAACTCTTTTCCCCCACCAAGCGGCAGCGGAGGATTGGACCTCTAACACCCAACAGTCCTAATGCACAGCGGAGTTTCTCCGACGCGTTAGAACCGGGATGAAACATGAACATCCAGGGTGCGGGTCAACCTGGTTCCACGGCAGAGCACAGTAGGGCTTCCCAGTTGTTGGGGACTGATTACATTAATAAAATTCATGCAACCCGTGGCCAAATATTTTCCGTTTTGTTTTGCCACTTGTCCTCTAGCACACTTTATCTGTCCTATATCTTGCTGTGCTATGCTGCGCCTTTCTTTCACTGTCCCGGTAGGCCATAATTGGAACTAGCCAAAGTGTAGCACACGCCAGTTGTGTCCTGTTAACTGGCAACCGCAGACATAACAAGCTACAGTAGCCAGAACAAGCTGTTCGCAATTTAACGCTTGTAAAAGAAGCATCAGTCAGCAATGATTTACGCCAATGTGCCGCTGGTGTGTGGTTGTGCAGTGCATGATATGCCACTGATGTGTGCGTTACTGCAACTGTGGAGCAAATTCACCTGTTTCCCTGTCAGTTGATACGGTTGAAACATTGCACAGCAGAAAAAAAAAAGTCCAACACTGTTCAATGAACCATAAAGGCAGGATTAAAAGTACCAGTTTTTTTTTTTTAGCAGAATTTGAAGTAGCTTTGGTTGGAATTGTGCTCATAGTACAGTAAGACAGGACATGACTAAAATGTGCTATCATCCAGAAGCCCCAGCTGACCCTGCTTTGAAATGCATTAGGCTGGCTGATCCGATTCTCTACTTTAATGCCTGACCTCAACAGATCTTTAAGACCAAACAAATTAACTGGAATGATGTATTTTAGAGAAGACTCTTCATGTAACTCTCCAGGATAGAGTGAGCAAAAAATTTTTGAACTCTTATAGCCTTTTGGTTTGTGTTTCCCCTTGAAAGAATCTTTTGGCAAACAAGGGTTTCAATGTTTGTAGTGGAAGTGGAGCCAGTTTCCCAAGAACATGGTGGCACTAAGAGTCAGCTGAACATTCACAGCCACAGTCACTGGTCAAATTTGGCAACCATCGCTTTCAGCAGCAGCCATGTAGCGATTGTATTATTCTTACACCTCAAAGATAATATAGCCTTTCTTGGGCATCACTGCAGGATGTGCTCATAAGTGCTTCGTTCAGTATTGCTATACTTGAATGTAAGGAAACGTCATCTTGGTGCTTGATGATGCTGAGGAGGAGATGCCAAAAAACTTTAGCTGCTGACACATGCAAATCTGAGAAGGAATGAGAGTGAACAATTTTAGCAATTACTGTGAATCTAATAGAGTGTGGCATCAAACGTCAGCGTACAGGGAACATCTGCTTTTACAACCAGAGAGGGACAAGGAAGGGGCCATAACTGCTGCTGCTGCTGCTGCTCCAAATTCTCGCTCAGTGACCAAACAATTAGTGACACGATGGTTGTGAGAAAACCAAACTCAAGCTCAAACCAGAGCTGTAGATGTGACATACAGGTCAATGAGCAAGACTCAGTTCCCCAAAAGCATAAAACCACTGCTATTATCTCTGCTTACAGCCTTTTAAAGCAAAAAGGTCTGATGAGTATCAGTACAGCTGTCTTAAGAAGAAATTCAATGTTTAAAACATAGTTAGTTTTCAATAAGGGTGTATTTTAACAAAAACGCTTCAGTATGTTCTCAGTGGTTAGATGCTGTTGGGAATCAGCTCATCAGAGACCTTCTGATGAATTTGACTCCAATAAACAGATAAGGAACAGCTTTGAGGTTCCTCATCACAGTTTTTGTCTAGTTGTTTTTTTTTTTTTTTGTGATTTTTTTTATTTTATTTGTTTTTTTTTTTGCCAAGGTTTGATTTAGTTCAAGCCTAGTTTGTTTCCTTCCAAATAGAAATTAAGAACATGTTTGAACCCATTCATGACATAAAATACACATTTTTAGTCACAGTTGGCCAATAAGTAGCCAGTTACTTATTGTGGCAATAAAAACAATGGAAGTAAGAGACAAAAGTTCAAATTCTGAAAGGCACAGTACAGAAACAAATGATCCTTCATTCTGCTTTGTTCCAAACAAAGAAATGCTGTTTGTAGTTGTGATTATAACAAGCACGAGTCCTTAGACTCTGTTTGCTGGCATCATTGCGAATGGGCAACGTCTGCCAGTGTCCCAGCCCGTTGTCTCTTCATCTCTGTCGGATAGCTTTCACAGACCGCGGTAAATCAATACTTCAATGTTTTCAAAAGGTGAAAAATTACAACAAAATTTGCTTTTCCGTGGCCCCTTTCAGTATCTGTCATGTAAGTGAAGGAGACCTCAGCCAGTTCCAATAATTTTGAATTTCTATGCAGCCATTTACTTTGCTCAGATACGATGCCTCTGACGCACATCTCTGCAATATATTTAGAAAATTTTTGGCCCATGATTGAGAACATGGCATGCGTCACATACAAAGATGACGTGTGAAGGTACATAGGAAGCCTGGCTGGCTTTGGGTGAACACAGACAAAAACACAATGAAGCTAAAACGCAAATCTAAAGGGAAGAAATGGATCCCCCAGTCTTCAAACAGCGGTTTGGAGTCCACACACTGCAAACCTTTTTTTTTTTTTTTTTTGTCAACCTTTCGTTCATCTTCTTAGGGGTTTAAAGAACACCTGGAACTTTCAATTCAATTTGTTATTTTTCTGACAAGTCAGAGGGAATAAAATACTCCTCACTGAAACCAAAAGATGTCAATAGCAGGAAGTAAACCTGTGACTAGTGTTAAAAAAATAACCAACTGAAATTGAAGAATCCTTTTCAATTGTGGTCTATTTTAGAGGTGAGATTAATCAGGAATTGTGAAATTAAAGAAAGAAAGGTTGGCGAATTGTTAAGATGAAGGTGGACATGGAAAGGACTGGAAAAATCGTAAGAGGAATTAAAAGATCATAGTGCAGAGGGATGGAAGTAGGGCTATATAAACAAGTATAAATAGTTTAATAACATGCATGTGAGTTCTGGGGTTAATGGAAAGGTGAAGACGGATGGAGGTCAGACAATAGTATGAGGAAAGGAAGGAGGATGAGGAAGAAGAAAGAGGAATGAGTGAAGGGGAATGGAGGAGGAACTTAGTTGCCCCACCAGTCAACTTGAGAGTGTGAATAGTGCCTCCGTAGCCGTCACTGGTGTAGAAGTTACCGAAGCCACCTGAAAGGGAAGAAAGGTGTTTTGGTAACACGCAAGGTCCCATCAACAGCATGACAGTATTTACATTTTAGAACTGTATAATGTCACATTTTCTAAAACACAAAGTATAAAATCTTGACAGAATCTAGTTATATGCCAAAAACTCCTTACCTCCTCCAAAGCCACGGGTTCCTCCGTGTCCTGTTTGGTTGCGACCTCCACGTCCTCCAAACCCTCCAGTGCTGGCTCCAGCAGCCGTCTGGCGATAATCACGTGCCCCGAAACCTCCAGAGAACCTGAGGGCGAAATCAAATCTTTGAATTTAGACCAGACTTATCTTTGGCTTCAATGGTAGTCACACGGACAGAAAAGTCACATGTTTACCTCTTAGATCGTCCTCTGTTGCTGCTCTTATGTTGATGTTCATAGGCCAGGCTCTCGAGCCATGAGGGAACTTCTTGTTTGGCCTCTACTAGGATGTCCAGCAAGTCTTTAGTGATGTTCCCATTCTTATCATTGAAGAATGAGGTTGCCAATCCTATGGGTAAGGAAAAGAGTTAATACTAATATAGTCTAATAAACTAATTTGTTGCGGGACATTTCTGCTGACATTCCAGGCTTACCGAGGTTTCCGACTCTTCCCCGTACGTCCAATACGGTGAACATACTCTTCTATGTCACTGGGAAGGTCAAAGTTAATAACATGTTTCACATTGGAGATGTCCAGACCCCGAGCTGCTACCTGAGCACACAAGACACAACATGATCAGTATTCAATAATTTTCTGCAGAAAAAGTGGGTAAGAAACACAACAGGTTCTAGTTAGTTTACGCCTTTTAATGACTACGTATCAGAAAATCTGTGATAATATGATCTGTGTGTCTGTTAGAACTTTACTTTTACTGACCGCTGTGGCCACCAGAATGGGGCATTTTCCTGATCTGAATTGGTTCAGGGCCTCCTCTCTGTCTCTCTGTGAGCGGTCCCCATGGATGCTGGTGCAGGCGTAGCCCTCCCGATACAGGAAGTCCTCCAAGGCGTCAGCGCCTTTCTTGGTCTCCACGAAAACCAGAGTCAGTGAGTCCTTACCTGGAAAACCAAGGAGAAAAGGGAAGTGAGGTTAATCATTAAAGCGAGTGGATAATCACGGCCATCACGTGATTCTTCTGTGCTCAAAACCATTCGATTTAACGAAAGGAGAAAAGTTACTTTTATGTTTCCTTTTATTTGCAATTTGTAGTGGTTACAAAAAAAAGAAAATGATTTTCGGAGAAGATTAACACGCATTTCAATTGTCATGTCATGGATCTGGCTTTTACATTATTGATGGAGGCAATATGTTGGCAATGTGAGATACTGTATCAGTGAAAGAACACCACCTGAATGAACAAGCAACTAAACTATGACTTCAGCCTGTGACACAGCAGTTTGATAAAATTAAATGCAACACTATCTGAAGTGCTTGACACAGAGTGAAGTAGAAGAAAATTAACACCTTAATGGCTTTTCACTAACTAAATGTATCATGAAAGAAAAGGAAAGGAAATGAGCTTTCGGTGCAAAATGTGCTGAATCACAATGACAATCCTGAAAGCTAAATCCATACCCCTTCAGCCCTACTGATATGTGTGGCTGTTTCAGTCTGTGATGCCTTATATTTATCTTAACATGCACAAGTACTTTGTTGTTCATTTCATTACATTATTATTTTTCTGCAAACAGAACAGAGCAACAGGCAACAAGGGGTGCAGCGTGATTGAAAACCAAAAAATTCAATAATGACAAGACTAAATAGCCAAAAACATCAGCAGCATTGTGACCAGAGCCACTGATGGAAAGAGTTTGTCTGATTTTCTTTCTCAACGCTTCTGCTCCAATGACATTACTACCTGATTACAAGGCTATTGGCTGACAATGATCAACATTTATGTCCAGCTAAACCAGACTCTCTCCATCAAGGATTTGGATCTGATATGAGGACATCACAGCAACATACAATACATAGAGACGCCAAAAGAAAAACTTGAAAACACAACAGGCATGGTTTAAGCTGTGCAAACCCGACTCATGAAATGGTACAAAGAACCATAAATAAGAGGCTAAACACGTGATTTTCCACCACAGAGAATAATATTAAAAGGCAAGCAAAATATTTAAAAATATGGAATGACAAATATGGGATTCTTGATTTGAGAATCTTACCAGGTTTCTCTATGTTGTCTCCAGTACTGTCCTGTACCTCGCTGGAGATGACTTGGATAAAACCACACCAAACCACCAACATGTAAACTGCACTCAGTCACCAGCAGTAAAACCAAATCTTTATCTTTAATATTCCAAACGGACCAAATCTGCGTTCATAAAATCCTCAAAGAATAATGCTTATTTTCTAAACCATAAATGTGCTTTCAAATAGTTTTCTTACTATAAACTGAAGGAAGAGAAAGTATTTGTTGAATCCTTCAGGGTATGAAGAACATTTCCTCTTATCGGGCATTCTCACCACTGTCTTCCTCAGGAAAATATAGCAATAATTGGATGAGAAGTCATCTATAAACCTGCTGGATGTATCTTGCTCAAGGCCTCTGGCTAATCCCCAGAAAGACACACACGGTGTACAGAATTTATCTGCACAGCACGTTGAAAAACTTTAAACCTTTATTAATGCCACTTAATTTAAAAGGTATGTCTGCTTAATGAGAGGAAAAACTAAACATGTGAAAGCTCTGAGCTTTTTCCAATTATTTCAAAATGGTTGACAGACAAGGTGTCAATGGCATTACACTCAGCTAAACATGAGACACATAGTCATGTACTGGCTGAGATGTGAGGACAACAATATGGCAATGGCAAAAGGACAGGGGAAATAAAACTATGCTGTGTGTTTGGGTGTATACAGATTGACAAAGCTGCACCTCTGAAGGTTGTGAGTGACTGCTGGTGACCATCTCACCTGTAGCACTGAGCAGATCCAGGAGGAAAAGACCTCTTATCGCTCTCCTCCACCCACACTACTTTCTGAGTGATGTTCTCTGAGGTGGAGCCCACCCTGCCCACCGCCGAGGAAAATGTACTCCTCCAGGAAATCCCTGGCCAGGATCTGCAGGAGAAATTGATTTTCAGCACTTGAATCCCATAGAACTAGAACAATTTCTCCTCCAATTACTGAGAAGTAACTCTGGAGTAAACCCGGCAGAAGCACAAACACACCTGGATCTCTTTAGGAAAGGTAGCGCTGAACATCATCGTTTGGCGGATGCCTTTAGGTGGCATGGTATCTTGTTCAACGATGCGTCTTATTTGTGGCTCAAAGCCCATGTCCAACATACGATCTGCCTCATCCAGAACCAGATAGCTGAAGCAAGAACAGACCGAGATACAGGTAAAACATTTAAAACAGAAAAACTATAATAAATAATTTTATCTGCCACTCCTTCCTCTTCATGTCTTACTTGCAGTAGTCCAGTCAATCTTGCCCCTCTCCATCATGTCTACCAGCCTTCCTGGAGTGGCCACCAGCAGGTGGCAACCTCTCTCCAGATCTCTGATTTGTTGGCCGATATCTGCTCCTCCATACACAACACAGGGCGCACTCTGGACCGGTACGAAAACTGCAAGTAAAACAAAGACAAACAAAACATAAATGTTTTCCAGTCATGATTTGGGATGGCAGTGTTCAAGCTTATGTGCGTGTGAGTGTTTTTTTTACCTTCCTGGCTTCAATCGTATATTTGCAAAGCCGTTCTCTGGTTGGAGCCAGTACCAGAGAGATGGATACTGCTTACGACGCCCATACTTCCCATTCTCCTGCAAATACGACAACACCGCAAAGCATGAGTTCAGTGAAATCAAGAACTCTCAGTACTGAAACATGAGCTTTATTTTGAACAGAAAAGTTGACAACCTTTCACAAGAGTTGCATTATTAATTTCCTATTGGTGCAGTTAACTTAGTAAATGTTTTTGAGTCTGTCTATACTGATTTTTATTAGCTTGGGTTGACCTGCAGGAGCAACATGAAACATGCTCCGTCTCTGCCACGCTCATTTCTTTTTCCAGCTGACTAAAAAAAATTAATCGTCTTAAACTATTTGTATTTTCCTCATGACTCATCATAGTTGACAGGGAAGCTTTCTGTGTCAAAACTGATCCATAAGCTTCGGTCCATTAGGAACTTTGAGGAAACAAATAGCTTCGATGTTTGCTCACCTGTCCAGAAGCTTTAACTGCATTAGTGCTTCTCCTGGTCCATCAGTATAGATTTGGCTGAGAATTGGCAGCAGAAATGCCGCAGTCTTCCCAGAACCTACAGGAGCAGAGTCATCTGGTCTGGCACACATGCTTTTGTTGCATCTAACAACAGAATATTACTGTGATGAACTGTATGTGTGTGTGTGTGTGTGTGGTGTGAATTGTGTACCTGTTTGCGCACAGGCCATGAGGTCTCTCTTTGACTTCACAATAGGAATGGCATATTTCTGGACAGGTGTTGGTCTGGTGTAACGACTCAGACTGATGTTGCCCATGAGAATCTCACCCATGTCCACATCTTGGAAACTACACACAGACAGACACCAATATGTATGTATGTGTGTATATATATATATATATTAAAAAAAACAGTTGTATGAAGAAACGAAGCACACAAATATGAAAAATATCACAGCAGATTGCTCACACTCTCGATATGGTGAGGGCAGTTTTGTCCTGTAGCCTCGACAGGAATGTCATCGTATTTCTCAAAGTTGATCCCAGTGTTACTGCCAGAGACAACTCACTAAAGAGGAACAAAAGAAACATTTCAGGTTTGTCCAACTTATTTCATGAACTTTAAAATGGAATTGTGAAAATGAGCAACAACGTGGACTCACTGTTCAAGGCGTTCGTTACGTGGCGTTGGTTGGACCAGTCTCCATCATCTCGGGACTCCTCCACCCAGCGGCTGTTTCCTCCTCCACGCACCACCACCAAATCCACCATGGTCAAACCTGAGCACAACACAATGTGGATGAAATAATGCTGTTGTATGATGGTGCCTCTGACGAGTAATCCTGCCTGTTTCTGAGTTCCTGAGTCTCGTACCTCCCTCTGTTAGCGTTGCCTCTGTCATTGAAGAATGCTGACTTCCCTCGGTTGTTTCCAAAACTGCTGTAGGCATCCTTGTTTGTGTTCCAGCCTCCAGCATCTGACAGGACAATGAACATAGTGCAAAGACAGTTTCACACATTCTGTATTGGCACAACAGTCTCCAGCAGGGAGTGAAGATAACTACAACTGGTTGCTCCCCGAAAATGTAAAAACATTTTAGTTTTAATTTTGACTTTTCACTGCCATCAGAAGTGCAGTACAACATCGGCAGTGCTTCATCTTCTGCCCTCTCACTGTGTTAGCATCATTCTTTTTTCCTTCAATACAAAGAACTCAATTTGAATGTAAAAGAGAATTAAAGTGGATGCAGTGACGTTAAAGCCTACCTTTATTATCGTAGCCACCGAACCCCATTGGCTGTGCTGGGTTAATGGGATTAAAGGATCCTCCCCTATTGCCACGGTAACCACCTCCTCCGATGCCGCC